>NC_091206.1:32175085-32363180 GCF_040958095.1 Procambarus clarkii | reverse complement strand
AAAGAAAACTTCCTAACATCTCTGTGACTCATCTGAGTTTCCAGTTTCCACCCATGTCCCCTCGTTCTGTTATTATTACGTGTGAACATTTGATCTATTTCCACTTTGTCAATTCCCCTGAGTATTTTATATGTCCCTATCATATCTCCTCTCTCCCTTCTTTTCTCTAGTGTCGTAAGGTTCAGTTCCTTCAGCCGCTCTTCATATCCCATCCCTCGTAGCTCTGGGACAAGCCTCGTCGCAAACCTCTGAACCTTCTCCAGTTTCTTTATGTGTTTCTTCAGGTGGGGGCTCCATGATGGCGCGGCATACTCTAAGACGGGTCTCACGTAGGCAGTGTAAAGCGCCCTAAAAGCTTCCTCATTTAGGTTTCTGAATGAAGTTCTAATTTTCGCCAGTGTAGAGTACGCTGCTGTCGTTATCCTATTTATATGTGCCTCAGGAGTTAGATTAGGTGTCACATCCACTCCCAGGTCTCTTTCTCGAATCGTTACAGGTAGGCTGTTCCCCTTCATTGTGTACTGTCCCTTTGGTCTCCTGTCACCTGATCCCATTTCCATAACTTTACATTTACTGGTGTTAAACTCCAGTAGCCATTTCTCTGACCATCTCTGCAGCCTGTTTAAGTCCTCTTGGAGGATCCTACAATCCTCGTCTGTCACAACTCTTCTCATTAATTTTGCGTCATCTGCAAACATTGACATGTATGATTCCACTCCTGTAAACATATCATTTACGTAAATTAGAAAGAGGATTGGTCCCAGCACCGATCCTTGAGGTACTCCACTTGTTACTGTTCGCCAGTCCGACTTTTCGCCCCTTACCATTACCCTCTGGCTCCTTCCTGTTAGGTAGTTCTTCACCCATACTAGGGCCTTTCCGCTTACTCCTGCCTGCCTCTCAAGTTTGTATAGCAGTCTCATGTGCGGTACCGTATCAAAGGCCTTTTGGCAGTCAAGAAATATGCAGTCTGCCCAGCCTTCTCTGTCCTGCCTTATCCTTGTTACTTTATCATAGAATTCTAAAAGGTTTGTTAGGCATGATTTCCCTGTCCAGAACCCATGTTGGTGCTTGTTTACAAACCCAATGCTCTCCAGGTGCTCAACAAGTCTTAGCCTAATTATTCTTTCAAGTATTTTGCAGGGGATGCTTGTCAGTGATACGGGTCTGTAGTTAAGTGCCTCCTCCCTATCCCCTTTTTGAAAATCGGTACGACATTTGCCTCTTCCAGCAACTGGGCAATTCTCCCGACATAAGTGACTCATTGAAGATCATTGCCAGAGGCACGCTGAGAGCCTGCGCTGCCTCTTTAAGTATCCACGGTGATACTTTGTCTGGTCCAACAGCTTTATTTGCATCCAGTGTTGTCAACTGTTTCATTACATCCTCTGCTGTCACCTCTATATCTGATAGTCTTTCATCTTGGGTAATCTCTTCTAACAATGGGAGCTGCTCAGGCTCGGTAGTGAACACTCCATGGAATTTTGCATTCAGTACCTCGCAGATTTCCTTGTCGCTTTCTGTATATGCCCCTTCTGTTTTCCTCAGTCTTGTCACTTGGTCATTTACCGACATCTTCCTTCTTATATGGCTATGTAGTAATTTTGGTTGCTTTTTCGCTTTGACTGCAATATCGTTCTCATAATTTCTTTCCGACACTCGTCTTATGTTAATGTAATCATTCCTAGCTCTGTTACATCTAATCCTGTTGTCCTCTGTCCTTTGTCTTCTGTACTTCCTCCACTCCCTCCTGCTTCTCACCTTTGCTTCCTGACACTGTCTATTAAACCATGGGTTATTATATTCCCTCCTGCTTTTTTCCTTTATTGTTGGAATAAATCTATCTTCAGCCTCCTTGCATTTCAATATGACTTGGTTCATCATACCTTGCACTGTTTTTCCTCTAAGTTCTTCCTCCCACTGCACTTCTCCCAGGTAGTCCCTTATCCTTCTGTAGTCCCCTTTTCTGTAATCAAGTCTCCTTTCCCGGACCTCTTGTCCTTTCGTCACAATTTTAAGCTCCATCATGTAGTCAAAGGCTAGGACACATGGTCACTAGCTCCTAGTGGTATTTCATGTTCCAACTGCTCGATGTCTTCTACATTCTGAGTGATAATGAGATCTAATAGGCTGGGCGTATCCCCTCCTCTTTCCCTAGTATCTTCTTTCACATGCTGTGTTAGGAAATTCCTGTCAATAACGTCTACCAGCTTCGCTCCCCAGGTCTCCTCCCCGCCATGGGGATTCCTCGTTTCCCAATCTATCTCTCCGTGATTTAGGTCCCCCATGACCAGCAGCTTCGCTCTCATTCTATGCGCTAAAGTTGCTGCCCTCTGCAGTTCATCCATACATGTCTTGTTGCTGTCCTCGTACTCCTGCCTGGGCCTTCTACTGTTTGGTGGGGGATTGTAGAGTATCAAGATTACAATCTTCTTCCCATCCACTGTCAGAGTTCCATGTATGAAGCTTGTGCTTTCATTGGTACCCGGATTTTCCAGCTCATCAAACTTCCATTTCCGCTTTATTAGTAGTGCCACTCCTCCTCCCTGTCTCTGTGTCCTTTCTTTTCTTATCACCTGGTACCCCTCTGGAAAGATTGCATCCGAGATCATGCCATTTATTTTAGTTTCCACTATTGCCACTATGTCTGGGTCTGCCTCACTAACTCTTTCTTTTATCTCTTCTGCTTTATTGGCTACCCCATCAGCATTGGTGTACCAAACCTTGAGACTCTTCTTGGAAACTCGGGTGTCAGAGTTCCCCCTTTCACCAGGGGTCTGGGGGGAACTGGGGGGTGTCTGGGGGGCAAGTGGGGGCTGTGGGGGTGAGTAGGGGGGTGCTAGGGGGGTGCCTGGGAGTGCCTGGTAGGCGAATGGGGTCTGGGCATCTAGGGGGGTAGGAAGGGCATAATGGGTCTGAAAGTTAGGGGTCTGAATAGCATAGGGGGGTTGAGAAATAGAGTGGACTGAGAGTCAGATAGAGGTTGAGAGGTTGGGGGGAAGAGGGATACTGAGGGCGGAGAGCTGAGATGAGAATGGAGCATGGGTGCTGGGAGTGGAAGAGAGGGTATATTAGTTAGGGGGGAATCGGGGGTAGGTGGGGGTTTTGGGGTAGAAGAGGGGAAGAGGGAGATGGGGGAAGGTGTTAGGGGGTCACAAGGTGAGGGGGTTAAATGTGGGCTGGAGGTGCATAGGAGGGGTGAGGGTTGGGTGGGGTTTGGGGGTGAGTGGAAGAGGGGTGCAGTGGAAGCTGGGATGGAGTAGATGGAATTGAAGTCAATGGGGTAGAAGGGGCAGGGGAGTGGGAAGGGGTATTTGGGGAGGGGGGATGGGAAGGTGGGTTTGGGGAGGGCATGGCTTGACCCACTGGGGTCGCTGACAAGTGTGATGTAGCAGGGGCAGGGGAATCGTTGTGGAGGTGCAAATGTGGAAGGGACAGGGGGGTTTTGGGAGGCTGAGGCAGGGGGGATGTATAGGAGGGCTGAGTTGGGGAGGATGCGACCTGGGAGGTGACCTGGGAGGTGACCTGGGAGGTGACCTGGGATGTGCCCTGGGAGGTGAGACTACCTGAGAGTCTAGTACGTTGTCGTTGTTGCCATCTATTTTTGTGGGCTGTTTGCTCATCTTTCGTCATAAACCTCTCTATAAACACATTGTAATGGGTTTCACTTCCTCTGAGTAAATGCTTGCTCCTCATTATGTACTCCACTGTCTCCTCATTGGAGAATTGCACCAGAACAGGTCTATTCTTGGTACAATTGTAAGGTCCAACCCGTCGATTGATATCCACCTTGCGTTCTGCCATCTCTGCTCCAATACACCTCAATATCTCGTGCAATTCGTATTTTTCTGTTTCTATTCTCTCTTGTCTTGTTGGTGCCCTAGATTCGAATAATCCATGTATTATAATAGACCGTCTCCTCAGTAATTCATTGTCATGCTGGTAGCCTGTCCCCTGGGGATTCCCCATCCCAACCGCAGTCACTAACCCATCTCCCACTAATCCTCTATCCTTAGCCACGCTGCTAAACCTTCCTAATTCGTTTGTGATACGAGCACATTCCCTCTCCCAGTCCTCTCTTCCCTTCCTAATCTCTTCCTGAACATAGAGCATAAGTTCTTGTTTCTGCCTCTCCACCGCATCCTGTATTTGCTGAAATACCTCACTTTTAATCCCCTGGATTAGATCCTCCAACCAATCACTCCTTCTCTCTACAAATTTCCCTATTAATTTGTCTATAAATCTGTCCTCCTCCTCATCCCTGCTGGTGATTGACCTTGAACCCCTTCTAGTCATTGCATTAACAATCTAGCCAAAAAGGCGCTCCTCAATACCTTGCACAATCTGCTAACACAATAGGTGAGTGAATCTCCAATCGTCGTCCCACATGGTGGTATAAGGGTTGCTGCCGAGGTGAGGTCACGCGGTCAGAGGTCGGTGAGGTCTGGTTTCACACTGCACAGTATTTCCTCAACTATTTTGAATTACGCTAATTAAACTGTTTTTCTTCACTACCTTATGGCTCTGGTCAAAACCCAAGGTTTTTTCATTCACTTGTACATTCACTTATAGTCTTTTTCACTTCGAAGTTGCCTGATTACCCCTCCCACTCCACTAGTGAAACCAGGAGCTCCCAACCCACGTCCACCCAACACGATGGTCACAAGACAAGTGTGTGTGTGTGTGTGTGTGTGTGTGTGTGTGTGTGTGTGTGTGTGTGTGTGTGTGTGTGTGTGTGTGTGTGTGTGTGTGTGTGTACTCACCTAATTGTACTCACCTAATTGTGCTTGCGGGGGTTGAGCTCTGGCTCTTTGGTCCCGCCTCTCAACCGTCAATCAACTGGTGTACAGATTCCTGAGCCTATTGGGCTCTATTATATCTACATTTGAAACTGTGAATGGAGTCAGCCTCCACCACATCACTTCCTAATGCATTCCATTTGCTAACTGCTCTGACACTGAAAAAGTTCTTTCTAACGTCTCTGTGGCTCATTTGGGTACTCAGCTTCCACCTGTGTCCCCTTGTTCGCGTCCCACCAGTGTTGAAAAGTTCATCCTTGTTTACCCGGTCGATTCCCCTGAGGATTTTGTAGGTTGTGATCATGTCCCCCCTTACTCTTCTGTCTTCCAGTGTCGTGAGGTGCATTTCCCGCAGCCTTTCCTCATAACTCATGCCTCTTAGTTCTGGGACTAGTCTAGTAGCATACCTTTGGACTTTTTCCAGCTTCGTCTTGTGCTTGACAAGGTACGGGCTCCATGCTGGGGCCGCATACTCCAGGATTGGTCTTACATATGTGGTGTACAAGATTCTGAATGATTCCTTACACAGGTTCCTGAACGCCGTTCTGATGTTAGCCAGCCTCGCATATGCCGCAGACGTTATTCTCTTTATGTGGGCTTCAGGAGACAGGTTTGGTGTGATATCAACTCCTAGATCTTTCTCTCTGTCTGTTTCATTAAGTACTTCATCTCCTATTCTGTATCCTGTGCCTGGCCTCCTGTTTCCACTGCCTAGTTTCATTACTTTGCATTTACTCGGGTTGAACTTCAACAGCCATTTGTTGGACCATTCACTCAGTCTATCCAGGTCTTCTTGTAGCCTCCTACTATCATCCTCTGTTTCAATCCTCCTCATAATTTTTGCATCGTCGGCAAACATTGAGAGGAACGAACGTGTGTGTGTGTGTGTGTGTGTGTGTGTGTGTGTGTGTGTGTGTGTGTGTGTGTGTGTGTGTGTGTGTGGTGTGTGTGTGTGTGTGGTGTGTGTGTGTGGTGTGTGTGTGAGTGTGTGTGTGTGTGTGTGTGTGGTGTGTGTGTGTGTGTGTGTGGTGTGGTGTGTGTGTGTGTGTGTGTGTGTGTGTGTGTGGTGTGTGTGTGTGTGTGTGTGTGTGTGTGTGTGTGTGTGTGTGTGTGTACTCACCTATATGTACTCACCTATATGTGCTTGCAGGATCGAGCATTGACTCTTGGATCCCGCCTTTCTAGCTATCGGTTGTTTACAGCAATGACTCCTGTCCCATTTCCCTATCATACCTAGTTTTAAAAGTATGAATAGTATTTGCTTCCACAACCTGTTCCCCAAGTGCATTCCATTTTTCTACTACTCTCACGCTAAAAGAAAACTTCCTAACATCTCTGTGACTCATCTGAGTTTCCAGTTTCCACCCATGTCCCCTCGTTCTGTTATTATTACGTGTGAACATTTGATCTATTTCCACTTTGTCAATTCCCCTGAGTATTTTATATGTCCCTATCATATCTCCTCTCTCCCTTCTTTTCTCTAGTGTCGTAAGGTTCAGTTCCTTCAGCCGCTCTTCATATCCCATCCCTCGTAGCTCTGGGACAAGCCTCGTCGCAAACCTCTGAACCTTCTCCAGTTTCTTTATGTGTTTCTTCAGGTGGGGGCTCCATGATGGCGCGGCATACTCTAAGACGGGTCTCACGTAGGCAGTGTAAAGCGCCCTAAAAGCTTCCTCATTTAGGTTTCTGAATGAAGTTCTAATTTTCGCCAGTGTAGAGTACCTGCTGTCGTTATCCTATTTATATGTGCCTCAGGAGTTAGATTAGGTGTCACATCCACTCCCAGGTCTCTTTCTCGAATCGTTACAGGTAGGCTGTTCCCCTTCATTGTGTACTGTCCCTTTGGTCTCCTGTCACCTGATCCCATTTCCATAACTTTACATTTACTGGTGTTAAACTCCAGTAGCCATTTCTCTGACCATCTCTGCAGCCTGTTTAAGTCCTCTTGGAGGATCCTACAATCCTCGTCTGTCACAACTCTTCTCATTAATTTTGCGTCATCTGCAAACATTGACATGTATGACTCCACTCCTGTAAACATATCATTTACGTAAATTAGAAAGAGGATTGGTCCCAGCACCGATCCTTGAGGTACTCCACTTGTTACTGTTCGCCAGTCCGACTTTTCGCCCCTTACCATTACCCTCTGGCTCCTTCCTGTTAGGTAGTTCTTCACCCATACTAGGGCCTTTCCGCTTACTCCTGCCTGCCTCTCAAGTTTGTATAGCAGTCTCATGTGCGGTACCGTATCAAAGGCCTTTTGGCAGTCAAGAAATATGCAGTCTGCCCAGCCTTCTCTGTCCTGCCTTATCCTTGTTACTTTATCATAGAATTCTAAAAGGTTTGTTAGGCATGATTTCCCTGTCCAGAACCCATGTTGGTGCTTGTTTACAAACCCAATGCTCTCCAGGTGCTCAACAAGTCTTAGCCTAATTATTCTTTCAAGTATTTTGCAGGGGGATGCTTGTCAGTGATACGGGTCTGTAGTTAAGTGCCTCCTCCCTATCCCCCTTTTTGAAAATCGGTACGACATTTGCCTTCTTCCAGCAACTGGGCAATTCTCCCGACATAAGTGACTCATTGAAGATCATTGCCAGAGGCACGCTGAGAGACCTGCGCTGCCTCTTTAAGTATCCACGGTGATACTTTGTCTGGTCCAACAGCTTTATTTGCATCCAGTGTTGTCAACTGTTTCATTACATCCTCTGCTGTCACCTCTATATCTGATAGTCTTTCATCTTGGGTAATCTCTTCTAACAATGGGAGCTGCTCAGGCTCGGTAGTGAACACTCCATGGAATTTTGCATTCAGTACCTCGCAGATTTCCTTGTCGCTTTCTGTATATGCCCCTTCTGTTTTCCTCAGTCTTGTCACTTGGTCATTTACCGACATCTTCCTTCTTATATGGCTATGTAGTAATTTTGGTTGCTTTTTTCGCTTTGACTGCAATATCGTTCTCATAATTTCTTTCCGACACTCGTCTTATGTTAATGTAATCATTCCTAGCTCTGTTACATCTAATCCTGTTGTCCTCTGTCCTTTGTCTTCTGTACTTCCTCCACTCCCTCCTGCTTCTCACCTTTGCTTCCTGACACTGTCTATTAAACCATGGGTTATTATATTCCCTCCTGCTTTTTTCCTTTATTGTTGGAATAAATCTATCTTCAGCCTCCTTGCATTTCAATATGACTTGGTTCATCATACCTTGCACTGTTTTTCCTCTAAGTTCTTCCTCCCACTGCACTTCTCCCAGGTAGTCCCTTATCCTTCTGTAGTCCCCTTTTCTGTAATCAAGTCTCCTTTCCCGGACCTCTTGTCCTTTCGTCACAATTTTAAGCTCCATCATGTAGTCAAAGGCTAGGACACAGTGGTCACTAGCTCCTAGTGGTATTTCATGTTCCAACTGCTCGATGTCTTCTACATTCTGAGTGATAATGAGATCTAATAGGCTGGGCGTATCCCCTCCTCTTTCCCTAGTATCTTCTTTCACATGCTGTGTTAGGAAATTCCTGTCAATAACGTCTACCAGCTTCGCTCCCCAGGTCTCCTCCCCGCCATGGGGATTCCTCGTTTCCCAATCTATCTCTCCGTGATTTAGGTCCCCCATGACCAGCAGCTTCGCTCTCATTCTATGCGCTAAAGTTGCTGCCCTCTGCAGTTCATCCATACATGTCTTGTTGCTGTCCTCGTACTCCTGCCTGGGCCTTCTACTGTTTGGTGGGGGATTGTAGAGTATCAAGATTACAATCTTCTTCCCATCCACTGTCAGAGTTCCATGTATGAAGCTTGTGCTTTCATTGGTACCCGGATTTTCCAGCTCATCAAACTTCCATTTCCGCTTTATTAGTAGTGCCACTCCTCCTCCCTGTCTCTGTGTCCTTTCTTTTCTTATCACCTGGTACCCCTCTGGAAAGATTGCATCCGAGATCATGCCATTTATTTTAGTTTCCACTATTGCCACTATGTCTGGGTCTGCCTCACTAACTCTTTCTTTTATCTCTTCTGCTTTATTGGCTACCCCATCAGCATTGGTGTACCAAACCTTGAGACTCTTCTTGGAAACTCGGGTGTCAGAGTTCCCCCTTTCACCAGGGGTCTGGGGGGAACTGGGGGGTGTCTGGGGGGCAAGTGGGGGCTGTGGGGGTGAGTAGGGGGGTGCTAGGGGGGTGCCTGGGAGTGCCTGGTAGGCGAATGGGGTCTGGGCATCTAGGGGGGTAGGAAGGGCATAATGGGTCTGAAAGTTAGGGGTCTGAATAGCATAGGGGGGTTGAGAAATAGAGTGGGACTGAGAGTCAGATAGAGGTTGAGAGGTTGGGGGGAAGAGGGATACTGAGGGCGGAGAGCTGAGATGAGAATGGAGCATGGGTGCTGGGAGTGGAAGAGAGGGTATATTAGTTAGGGGGGAATCGGGGGTAGGTGGGGGTTTTGGGGTAGAAGAGGGGAAGAGGGAGATGGGGGAAGGTGTTAGGGGGTCACAAGGTGAGGGGGTTAAATGTGGGCTGGAGGTGCATAGGAGGGGTGAGGGTTGGGTGGGGTTTGGGGGTGAGTGGAAGAGGGGTGCAGTGGAAGCTGGGATGGAGTAGATGGAATTGAAGTCAATGGGGTAGAAGGGGCAGGGGAGTGGGAAGGGGTATTTGGGGAGGGGGGATGGGAAGGTGGGTTTTGGGGAGGGCATGGCTTGACCCACTGGGGTCGCTGACAAGTGTGATGTAGCAGGGCAGGGGAATCGTTGTGGAGGTGCAAATGTGGAAGGGACAGGGGGGTTTTGGGAGGCTGAGGCAGGGGGGATGTATAGGAGGGCTGAGTTGGGGAGGATGCGACCTGGGAGGTGACCTGGGAGGTGACCTGGGAGGTGACCTGGGATGTGCCCTGGGAGGTGAGACTACCTGAGAGTCTAGTATGTTGTCGTTGTTGCCATCTATTTTTGTGGGCTGTTTGCTCATCTTTCGTCATAAACCTCTCTATAAACACATTGTAATGGGTTTCACTTCCTCTGAGTAAATGCTTGCTCCTCATTATGTACTCCACTGCCTCCTCATTGGAGAATTGCACCAGAACAGGTCTATTCTTGGTACAATTGTAAGGTCCAACCCGTCGATTGATATCCACCTCGCGTTCTGCCATCTCTGCTCCAATACACCTCAATATCTCGTGCAATTCGTATTTTTCTGTTTCTATTCTCTCTTGTCTTGTTGGTGCCCTAGATTCGAATAATCCATGTATTATAATAGACCGTCTCCTCAGTAATTCATTGTCATGCTGGTAGCCTGTCCCCTGGGATTCCCATCCCAACCGCAGTCACTAACCCATCTCCCACTAATCCTCTATCCTTAGCCACGCTGCTAAACCTTCCTAATTCGTTTGTGATACGAGCACATTCCCTCTCCCAGTCCTCTCTTCCCTTCCTAATCTCTTCCTGAACATAGAGCATAAGTTCTTGTTTCTGCCTCTCCACCGCATCCTGTATTTGCTGAAATACCTCACTTTTAATCCCCTGGATTAGATCCTCCAACCAATCACTCCTTCTCTCTACAAATTTCCCTATTAATTTGTCTATAAATCTGTCCTCCTCCTCATCCCTGCTGGTGATTGACCTTGAACCCCTTCTAGTCATTGCAGTAACAATCTAGCCAAAAGGCGCTCCTCAATACCTTGCACAATCTGCTAACACAATAGGTGAGTGAATCTCCAATCGTCGTCCCACAGTGGTGGTATAAGGGTTGCTGCCGAGGTGAGGTCACGCGGTCAGAGGTCGGTGAGGTCTGGTTTCACACTGCACAGTATTTCCTCAACTATTTTGAATTACGCTAATTAAACTGTTTTTCTTCACTACCTTATGGCTCTGGTCAAAACCCAAGGTTTTTCATTCACTTGTACATTCACTTATAGTCTTTTTCACTTCGAAGTTGCCTGATTACCCCTCCCACTCCACTAGTGAAACCAGGAGCTCCCAACCCACGTCCACCCAACACGATGGTCACAAGACAAGTGTGTGTGTGAGTGTGTGTGTGTGTGTGTGTGTGTGTGTGTGTGTGTGTGTGTGTGTGTGTGTGTGTGTGTGTGTGTGTGTGTGTGTGTGTGTGTGTGTGTACTCACCTAATTGTACTCACCTAATTGTGCTTGCGGGGGTTGAGCTCTGGCTCTTTGGTCCCGCCTCTCAACCGTCAATCAACTGGTGTACAGATTCCTGAGCCTATTGGGCTCTATCATATCTACATTTGAAACTGTGAATGGAGTCAGCCTCCACCACATCACTTCCTAATGCATTCCATTTGCTAACTGCTCTGACACTGAAAAAGTTCTTTCTAACGTCTCTGTGGCTCATTTGGGTACTCAGCTTCCACCTGTGTCCCCTTGTTCGCGTCCCACCAGTGTTGAAAAGTTCATCCTTGTTTACCCGGTCGATTCCCCTGAGGATTTTGTAGGTTGTGATCATGTCCCCCCTTACTCTTCTGTCTTCCAGTGTCGTGAGGTGCATTTCCCGCAGCCTTTCCTCATAACTCATGCCTCTTAGTTCTGGGACTAGTCTAGTAGCATACCTTTGGACTTTTTCCAGCTTCGTCTTGTGCTTGACAAGGTACGGGCTCCATGCTGGGGCCGCATACTCCAGGATTGGTCTTACATATGTGGTGTACAAGATTCTGAATGATTCCTTACACAGGTTCCTGAACGCCGTTCTGATGTTAGCCAGCCTCGCATATGCCGCAGACGTTATTCTCTTTATGTGGGCTTCAGGAGACAGGTTTGGTGTGATATCAACTCCTAGATCTTTCTCTCTGTCTGTTTCATTAAGTACTTCATCTCCTATTCTGTATCCTGTGCCTGGCCTCCTGTTTCCACTGCCTAGTTTCATTACTTTGCATTTACTCGGGTTGAACTTCAACAGCCATTTGTTGGACCATTCACTCAGTCTATCCAGGTCTTCTTGTAGCCTCCTACTATCATCCTCTGTTTCAATCCTCCTCATAATTTTTGTGTGTACTCACCTATATGTACTCACCTATATGTGCTTGCAGGATCGAGCATTGACTCTTGGATCCCGCCTTTCTAGCTATCGGTTGTTTACAGCAATGACTCCTGTCCCATTTCCCTATCATACCTAGTTTTAAAAGTATGAATAGTATTTGCTTCCACAACCTGTTCCCCAAGTGCATTCCATTTTTCTACTACTCTCACGCTAAAAGAAAACTTCCTAACATCTCTGTGACTCATCTGAGTTTCCAGTTTCCACCCATGTCCCCTCGTTCTGTTATTATTACGTGTGAACATTTGATCTATTTCCACTTTGTCAATTCCCCTGAGTATTTTATATGTCCCTATCATATCTCCTCTCTCCCTTCTTTTCTCTAGTGTCGTAAGGTTCAGTTCCTTCAGCCGCTCTTCATATCCCATCCCTCGTAGCTCTGGGACAAGCCTCGTCGCAAACCTCTGAACCTTCTCCAGTTTCTTTATGTGTTTCTTCAGGTGGGGGCTCCATGATGGCGCGGCATACTCTAAGACGGGTCTCACGTAGGCAGTGTAAAGCGCCCTAAAAGCTTCCTCATTTAGGTTTCTGAATGAAGTTCTAATTTTCGCCAGTGTAGAGTACGCTGCTGTCGTTATCCTATTTATATGTGCCTCAGGAGTTAGATTAGGTGTCACATCCACTCCCAGGTCTCTTTCTCGAATCGTTACAGGTAGGCTGTTCCCCTTCATTGTGTACTGTCCCTTTGGTCTCCTGTCACCTGATCCCATTTCCATAACTTTACATTTACTGGTGTTAAACTCCAGTAGCCATTTCTCTGACCATCTGTGCAGCCTGTTTAAGTCCTCTTGGAGGATCCTACAAACCTCGTCTGTCACAACTCTTCTCATTAATTTTGCGTCATCTGCAAACATTGACATGTATGACTCCACTCCTGTAAACATATCATTTACGTAAATTAGAAAGAGGATTGGTCCCAGCACCGATCCTTGAGGTACTCCACTTGTTACTGTTCGCCAGTCCGACTTTTCGCCCCTTACCATTACCCTCTGGCTCCTTCCTGTTAGGTAGTTCTTCACCCATACTAGGGCCTTTCCGCTTACTCCTGCCTGCCTCTCAAGTTTGTATAGCAGTCTCATGTGCGGTACCGTATCAAAGGCCTTTTGGCAGTCAAGAAATATGCAGTCTGCCCAGCCTTCTCTGTCCTGCCTTATCCTTGTTACTTTATCATAGAATTCTAAAAGGTTTGTTAGGCATGATTTCCCTGTCCAGAACCCATGTTGGTGCTTGTTTACAAACCCAATGCTCTCCAGGTGCTCAACAAGTCTTAGCCTAATTATTCTTTCAAGTATTTTGCAGGGGATGCTTGTCAGTGATACGGGTCTGTAGTTAAGTGCCTCCTCCCTATCCCCCTTTTTGAAAATCGGTACGACATTTGCCTTCTTCCAGCAACTGGGCAATTCTCCCGACATAAGTGACTCATTGAAGATCATTGCCAGAGGCACGCTGAGAGCCTGCGCTGCCTCTTTAAGTATCCACGGTGATACTTTGTCTGGTCCAACAGCTTTATTTGCATCCAGTGTTGTCAACTGTTTCATTACATCCTCTGCTGTCACCTCTATATCTGATAGTCTTTCATCTTGGGTAATCTCTTCTAACAATGGGAGCTGCTCAGGCTCGGTAGTGAACACTCCATGGAATTTTGCATTCAGTACCTCGCAGATTTCCTTGTCGCTTTCTGTATATGCCCCTTCTGTTTTCCTCAGTCTTGTCACTTGGTCATTTACCGACATCTTCCTTCTTATATGGCTATGTAGTAATTTTGGTTGCTTTTTCGCTTTGACTGCAATATCGTTCTCATAATTTCTTTCCGACACTCGTCTTATGTTAATGTAATCATTCCTAGCTCTGTTACATCTAATCCTGTTGTCCTCTGTCCTTTGTCTTCTGTACTTCCTCCACTCCCTCCTGCTTCTCACCTTTGCTTCCTGACACTGTCTATTAAACCATGGGTTATTATATTCCCTCCTGCTTTTTTCCTTTATTGTTGGAATAAATCTATCTTCAGCCTCCTTGCATTTCAATATGACTTGGTTCATCATACCTTGCACTGTTTTTCCTCTAAGTTCTTCCTCCCACTGCACTTCTCCCAGGTAGTCCCTTATCCTTCTGTAGTCCCCTTTTCTGTAATCAAGTCTCCTTTCCCGGACCTCTTGTCCTTTCGTCACAATTTTAAGCTCCATCATGTAGTCAAAGGCTAGGACACAGTGGTCACTAGCTCCTAGTGGTATTTCATGTTCCAACTGCTCGATGTCTTCTACATTCTGAGTGATAATGAGATCTAATAGGCTGGGCGTATCCCCTCCTCTTTCCCTAGTATCTTCTTTCACATGCTGTGTTAGGAAATTCCTGTCAATAACGTCTACCAGCTTCGCTCCCCAGGTCTCCTCCCCGCCATGGGGATTCCTCGTTTCCCAATCTATCTCTCCGTGATTTAGGTCCCCCATGACCAGCAGCTTCGCTCTCATTCTATGCGCTAAAGTTGCTGCCCTCTGCAGTTCATCCATACATGTCTTGTTGCTGTCCTCGTACTCCTGCCTGGGCCTTCTACTGTTTGGTGGGGGATTGTAGAGTATCAAGATTACAATCTTCTTCCCATCCACTGTCAGAGTTCCATGTATGAAGCTTGTGCTTTCATTGGTACCCGGATTTTCCAGCTCATCAAACTTCCATTTCCGCTTTATTAGTAGTGCCACTCCTCCTCCCTGTCTCTGTGTCCTTTCTTTTCTTATCACCTGGTACCCCTCTGGAAAGATTGCATCCGAGATCATGCCATTTATTTTAGTTTCCACTATTGCCACTATGTCTGGGTCTGCCTCACTAACTCTTTCTTTTATCTCTTCTGCTTTATTGGCTACCCCATCAGCATTGGTGTACCAAACCTTGAGACTCTTCTTGGAAACTCGGGTGTCAGAGTTCCCCCTTTCACCAGGGGTCTGGGGGGAACTGGGGGGTGTCTGGGGGGCAAGTGGGGGCTGTGGGGGTGAGTAGGGGGGTGCTAGGGGGGTGCCTGGGAGTGCCTGGTAGGCGAATGGGGTCTGGGCATCTAGGGGGGTAGGAAGGGCATAATGGGTCTGAAAGTTAGGGGTCTGAATAGCATAGGGGGGTTGAGAAATAGAGTGGGACTGAGAGTCAGATAGAGGTTGAGAGGTTGGGGGGAAGAGGGATACTGAGGGCGGAGAGCTGAGATGAGAATGGAGCATGGGTGCTGGGAGTGGAAGAGAGGGTATATTAGTTAGGGGGGAATCGGGGGTAGGTGGGGGTTTTGGGGTAGAAGAGGGGAAGAGGGAGATGGGGGAAGGTGTTAGGGGGTCACAAGGTGAGGGGGTTAAATGTGGGCTGGAGGTGCATAGGAGGGGTGAGGGTTGGGTGGGGTTTGGGGGTGAGTGGAAGAGGGGTGCAGTGG
The DNA here is from genome assembly GCF_040958095.1 of Procambarus clarkii. Lineage (NCBI taxonomy): Eukaryota > Metazoa > Arthropoda > Malacostraca > Decapoda > Cambaridae > Procambarus > Procambarus clarkii. Next base: position 32,347,951 of record NC_091206.1, on the reverse strand, counting down.
AAGCTGGGATGGAGTAGATGGAATTGAAGTCAATGGGGTAGAAGGGGCAGGGGAGTGGGAAGGGGTATTTGGGGAGGGGGGATGGGAAGGTGGGTTTGGGGAGGGCATGGCTTGACCCACTGGGGTCGCTGACAAGTGTGATGTAGCAGGGGCAGGGGAATCGTTGTGGAGGTGCAAATGTGGAAGGGACAGGGGGGTTTTGGGAGGCTGAGGCAGGGGGGATGTATAGGAGGGCTGAGTTGGGGAGGATGCGACCTGGGAGGTGACCTGGGAGGTGACCTGGGAGGTGACCTGGGATGTGCCCTGGGAGGTGAGACTACCTGAGAGTCTAGTACGTTGTCGTTGTTGCCATCTATTTTTGTGGGCTGTTTGCTCATCTTTCGTCATAAACCTCTCTATAAACACATTGTAATGGGTTTCACTTCCTCTGAGTAAATGCTTGCTCCTCATTATGTACTCCACTGCCTCCTCATTGGAGAATTGCACCAGAACAGGTCTATTCTTGGTACAATTGTAAGGTCCAACCCGTCGATTGATATCCACCTCGCGTTCTGCCATCTCTGCTCCAATACACCTCAATATCTCGTGCAATTCGTATTTTTCTGTTTCTATTCTCTCTTGTCTTGTTGGTGCCCTAGATTCGAATAATCCATGTATTATAATAGACCGTCTCCTCAGTAATTCATTGTCATGCTGGTAGCCTGTCCCCTGGGGATTCCCCATCCCAACCGCAGTCACTAACCCATCTCCCACTAATCCTCTATCCTTAGCCACGCTGCTAAACCTTCCTAATTCGTTTGTGATACGAGCACATTCCCTCTCCCAGTCCTCTCTTCCCTTCCTAATCTCTTCCTGAACATAGAGCATAAGTTCTTGTTTCTGCCTCTCCACCGCATCCTGTATTTGCTGAAATACCTCACTTTTAATCCCCTGGATTAGATCCTCCAACCAATCACTCCTTCTCTCTACAAATTTCCCTATTAATTTGTCTATAAATCTGTCCTCCTCATCCCTGCTGGTGATTGACCTTGAACCCCTTCTAGTCATTGCAGTAACAATCTAGCCAAAAAGGCGCTCCTCAATACCTTGCACAATCTGCTAACACAATAGGTGAGTGAATCTCCAATCGTCGTCCCACGTGGTGGTATAAGGGTTGCTGCCGAGGTGAGGTCACGCGGTCAGAGGTCGGTGAGGTCTGGTTTCACACTGCACAGTATTTCCTCAACTATTTTGAATTACGCTAATTAAACTGTTTTTCTTCACTACCTTATGGCTCTGGTCAAAACCCAAGGTTTTTTCATTCACTTGTACATTCACTTATAGTCTTTTTCACTTCGAAGTTGCCTGATTACCCCTCCCACTCCACTAGTGAAACCAGGAGCTCCCAACCCACGTCCACCCAACACGATGGTCACAAGACAAGTGTGTGTGTGTGTGTGTGTGTGTGTGTGTGTGTGTGTGTGTGTGTGTGTGTGTGTGTGTGTGTGTGTGTGTGTGTGTGTGTGTGTACTCACCTAATTGTACTCACCTAATTGTGCTTGCGGGGGTTGAGCTCTGGCTCTTTGGTCCCGCCTCTCAACCGTCAATCAACTGGTGTACAGATTCCTGAGCCTATTGGGCTCTATCATATCTACATTTGAAACTGTGAATGGAGTCAGCCTCCACCACATCACTTCCTAATGCATTCCATTTGCTAACTGCTCTGACACTGAAAAAGTTCTTTCTAACGTCTCTGTGGCTCATTTGGGTACTCAGCTTCCACCTGTGTCCCCTTGTTCGCGTCCCACCAGTGTTGAAAAGTTCATCCTTGTTTACCCGGTCGATTCCCCTGAGGATTTTGTAGGTTGTGATCATGTCCCCCCTTACTCTTCTGTCTTCCAGTGTCGTGAGGTGCATTTCCCGCAGCCTTTCCTCATAACTCATGCCTCTTAGTTCTGGGACTAGTCTAGTAGCATACCTTTGGACTTTTTCCAGCTTCGTCTTGTGCTTGACAAGGTACGGGCTCCATGCTGGGGCCGCATACTCCAGGATTGGTCTTACATATGTGGTGTACAAGATTCTGAATGATTCCTTACACAGGTTCCTGAACGCCGTTTTGATGTTAGCCAGCCTCGCATATGCCGCAGACGTTATTCTCTTTATGTGGGCTTCAGGAGACAGGTTTGGTGTGATATCAACTCCTAGATCTTTCTCTCTGTCTGTTTCATTAAGTACTTCATCTCCTATTCTGTATCCTGTGCCTGGCCTCCTGTTTCCACTGCCTAGTTTCATTACTTTGCATTTACTCGGGTTGAACTTCAACAGCCATTTGTTGGACCATTCACTCAGTCTATCCAGGTCTTCTTGTAGCCTCCTACTATCATCCTCTGTTTCAATCCTCCTCATAATTTTTGCATCGTCGGCAAACATTGAGAGGAACGAACGTGTGTGTGTGTGTGTGTGTGTGTGTGTGTGTGTGTGTGTGTGTGTGTGTGTGTGTGTGTGTGTGTGTGTGTGTGTGTGTGTGCGTGCGTGCATGTGTGTGTGTGTGTGTTTACACTGGCTTGTTGTGGTGAGGAGGAGGGGGGGGGGTAGGTCTAGTCAGTGGCGGTGTAATGTAACACACAGGTGTGAGAAGCTGGTACCAAGCTGAGGCTCTTGAGCTACTTTTTTGTATTTTAATTACTTATGTTCAAAGCTAATTACTATATAAAAAAAACACTGTACACCTTATATGACTGACTTTGAGAGGCACTCACCTCCGAGTAAGCATCCCACAGCACAATTAGGTGATTTATGAAGCGATGTCCGATATTGTTGTTGACGTCCCCGCCAGAGGTCCTCTCCACGTGGTGGTCCAACCTCGTCCCTTCCCGGCCTCTGGTGCCACCGTCTTGCCACAATCTCGTTCTTTTTCAATTTTTTCTTATCAAACGTTATAAGAATTCACTATGTTGCGTTATCACTGCGTTGCTGTACCTTTCATATGACCAAAAACTATGTTTTGGGCTCACTGGTACGTAAATATCCCGAGAATATTGAAGTAATTCGCGGACTGCACGTCCTACCCTTGTTCACTGACCGCCGTCCTACTGCCTACTGTGTGTGTGTGTGTGTGTGTGTGTGTGTGTGTGTGTGTGTGTGTGTGTGTGTGTGTGTGTGTGTGTGTGTGTGTGTGTGTGTGTGTGTGTGTGTGTGTGAGTGTGTGTGTGTGTGTGTGTGTGTGTGTGTGTGTGTGTGTGTGTGTGTGTGTGTGTGTGTGTGTGTGTGTGTGTGTGTGTGTGTGTGTGTGTGTGTACTCACCTAGTTGTACTCACCTAGTTGTGTTTGCGGGGGTTGAGCTCTGGCTCTTTGGTCCCGCCTCTCAACCGTCAATCAACAGGTGTACAGATTCCTGAGCCTATCGGGCTCTGTCATATCTACACTTGAAACTGTGTATGGAGTCAGCCTCCACCACATCACCCCCTAATGCATTCCATTTGTCAACCACTCTGACACTAAAAAAGTTCCTTCTAATATCTCTGTGGCTCATTTGGGCAATCAGTTTCCACCTGTGTCCCCTTGTGCGTGTTCCCCTTGTGTTAAATAGACTGTCTTTATCTACCCTATCAATCCCCTTCAGAATCTTGAATGTGGTGATCATGTCCCCCCTAACTCTTCTGTCTTCCAGCGAAGTGAGGTTTAATTACCGTAGTCTCTCCTCGTAGCTCATACCTCTCAGCTCGGGTACTAGTCTGGTGGCAAACCTTTGAACCTTTTCCAGTTTAGTCTTATCCTTGACTAGATATGGACTCCATGCTGGGGCTGCATACTCCAGGATTGGCCTGACATATGTGGTATACAAAGTTCTGGATGATTCTTTACACAAGTTTCTGAATGCCGTTCGTATGTTGGCCAGCCTGGCATATGCCGCTGATGTTATCCACTTGATATGTGCTGCAGGAGACAGGTCTGGCGTGATATCAACCCCCAAGTCTTTTTCCTTCTCTGACTCCTGAAGAATTTCCTCTCCCAGATGATACCTTGTATCTGGCCTCCTGCTCCCTACACCTATCTTCATTACATTACATTTGGTTGGGTTAAACTCTAACAACCATTTGTTCGACCATTCCTTCAGCTTGTCTAGGTCTTCTTGAAGCCTCAAACAGTCCTCTTCTGTTTTAATCCTTCTCATAATTTTAGCATCGTCCGCAAACATTGAGAGAAATGAATCGATACCCTCCGGGAGATCATTTACATATATCAGAAACAAGATAGGACCGAGTACAGAGCCCTGTGGGACTCCACTGGTGACTTCACGCCAATCGGAGGTCTCACCCCTCACCGTAACTCTCTGCTTCCTATTGCTTAGATACTCCCTTATCCACTGGAGCACCTTACCAGCTACACCTGCCTGTCTCTCCAGCTTATGTACCAGCCTCTTATGCGGTACTGTGTCAAAGGCTTTCCGACAATCCAAGAAAATGCAGTCCGCCCAGCCCTCTCTTTCTTGCTTAATCTGTGTCACCTGATCGTAGAATTCTATCAAGCCTGTAAGGCAAGATTTACCCTCCCTGAATCCATGTTGGCGATTTGTCACGAAGTCCCTTCTCTCCAGATGTGTTACCATGTTTTTTCTCACGATCTTCTCCATCACCTTGCATGGTATACAAGTCAAGGACACTGGCCTGTAGTTCAGTGCCTCTTGTCTGTCGCCCTTTTTGTATATTGGGACCACATTCGCCGTCTTCCATATTTCTGGTAGGTCTCCCGTCTCCAGTGACTTACTATACACTATGGAGAGTGGCAAGCAAAGTGCCTCTGCACACTCTTTCAGTACCCATGGTGAGATCCCATCTGGACCAACCGCCTTTCTAACATCCAGATCCAGATCCAGGTGTGTGTGTGTGTGTGTGTAATTACCTAAGTGTAGTTACAGGATGAGAGCTACGCTCGTGGTGTCCCGTCTTCCCAGCACTCTTTGTCATATAACGCTTTGAAACTATGTGTGTGTGTGTGTGTGTGTGTGTGTGTGTGTGTGTGTGTGTGTGTGTGTACTCACCTAGTTGTACTCACCTAGTTGTGTTTGCGGGGGTTGAGCTCTGGCTCTTTGGTCCCGCCTCTCAACCGTCAATCAACAGGTGTACAGATTCCTGAGCCTATCGGGCTCTGTCATATCTACACTTGAAACTGTGTATGGAGTGAGCCTCCACCACATCACCCCCCTAATGCATTCCATTTGTCAACCACTCTGACACTAAAAAAGTTCCTTCTAATATCTCTGTGGCTCATTTGGGCACTCAGTTTCCACCTGTGTCCCCTTGTGCGTGTTCCCCTTGTGTTAAATAGACTGTCTTTATCTACCCTATCAATCCCCTTCAGAATCTTGAATGTGGTGATCATGTCCCCCCTAACTCTTCTGTCTTCCAGCGAAGTGAGGTTTAATTCCCGTAGTCTCTCCTCGTAGCTCATACCTCTCAGCTCGGGTACTAGTCTGGTGGCAAACCTTTGAACCTTTTCCAGTTTAGTCTTATCCTTGACTAGATATGGACTCCATGCTGGGGCTGCATACTCCAGGATTGGCCTGACATATGTGGTATACAAAGTTCTGGATGATTCTTTACACAAGTTTCTGAATGCCGTTCGTATGTTGGCCAGCCTGGCATATGCCGCTGATGTTATCCACTTGATATGTGCTGCAGGAGACAGGTCTGGCGTGATATCAACCCCCAAGTCTTTTTCCTTCTCTGAAGAATTTCCTCTCCCAGATGATACCTTGTATCTGGCCTCCTGCTCCCTACACCTATCTTCATTACATTACATTTGGTTGGGTTAAACTCTAACAACCATTTGTTCGACCAATCCTTCAGCTTGTCTAGGTCTTCTTGAAGCCTCAAACAGTCCTCTTCTGTTTTAATCCTTCTCATAATTTTAGCATCGTCCGCAAACATTGAGAGAAATGAATCGATACCCTCCGGGAGATCATTTACATATATCAGAAACAAGATAGGACCGAGTACAGAGCCCTGTGGGACTCCACTGGTGACTTCACGCCAATCGGAGGTCTCACCCCTCACCGTAACTCTCTGCTTCCTATTGCTTAGATACTCCCTTATCCACTGGAGCACCTTACCAGCTACACCTGCCTGTCTCTCCAGCTTATGTACCAGCCTCTTATGCGGTACTGTGTCAAAGGCTTTCCGACAATCCAAGAAAATGCAGTCCGCCCAGCCCTCTCTTTCTTGCTTAATCTGTGTCACCTGATCGTAGAATTCTATCAAGCCTGTAAGGCAAGATTTACCCTCCCTGAATCCATGTTGGCGATTTGTCACGAAGTCCCTTCTCTCCAGATGTGTTACCATGTTTTTTCTCACGATCTTCTCCATCACCTTGCATGGTATACAAGTCAAGGACACTGGCCTGTAGTTCAGTGCCTCTTGTCTGTCGCCCTTTTTGTATATTGGGACCACATTCGCCGTCTTCCATATTTCTGGTAGGTCTCCCGTCTCTAGTGACTTACTATACACTATGGAGAGTGGCAAGCAAAGTGCCTCTGCACACTCTTTCAGTACCCATGGTGAGATCCCATCTGGACCAACCGCCTTTCTAACATCCAGATCCAGATCCAGGTGTGTGTGTGTGTGTGTGTGTGTGTGTGTGTGTGTGTGTGTGTGTGTGTGTGTGTGTGTGTGTGTGTGTGTGTGTGTGTGTGTGTGTGTGTGTGTGTGTGTGAGTGTGTGTGTGTGTGTGTGTGTGTGTGTGTGTGTGTGTGTGTGTGTGTGTGTGTGTGTGTGTGTGTGTGTGTGTGTGTGTGTGTGTGTGTGTGTGTGTGTGTGTGTGTGTGTGTACTCACCTAGTTGTACTCACCTAGTTGTGTTTGCGGGGGTTGAGCTCTGGCTCTTTGGTCCCGCCTCTCAACCGTCAATCAACAGGTGTACAGATTCCTGAGCCTATCGGGCTCTGTCATATCTACACTTGAAACTGTGTATGGAGTGAGCCTCCACCACATCACCCCCTAATGCATTCCATTTGTCAACCACTCTGACACTAAAAAAGTTCCTTCTAATATCTCTGTGGCTCATTTGGGCACTCAGTTTCCACCTGTGTCCCCTTGTGCGTGTTCCCCTTGTGTTAAATAGACTGTCTTTATCTACCCTATCAATCCCCTTCAGAATCTTGAATGTGGTGATCATGTCCCCCCTAACTCTTCTGTCTTCCAGCGAAGTGAGGTTTAATTACCGTAGTCTCTCCTCGTAGCTCATACCTCTCAGCTCGGGTACTAGTCTGGTGGCAAACCTTTGAACCTTTTCCAGTTTAGTCTTATCCTTGACTAGATATGGACTCCATGCTGGGGCTGCATACTCCAGGATTGGCCTGACATATGTGGTATACAAAGTTCTGGATGATTCTTTACACAAGTTTCTGAATGCCGTTCGTATGTTGGCCAGCCTGGCATATGCCGCTGATGTTATCCACTTGATATGTGCTGCAGGAGACAGGTCTGGCGTGATATCAACCCCCAAGTCTTTTTCCTTCTCTGAAGAATTTCCTCTCCCAGATGATACCTTGTATCTGGCCTCCTGCTCCCTACACCTATCTTCATTACATTACATTTGGTTGGGTTAAACTCTAACAACCATTTGTTCGACCATTCCTTCAGCTTGTCTAGGTCTTCTTGAAGCCTCAAACAGTCCTCTTCTGTTTTAATCCTTCTCATAATTTTAGCATCGTCCGCAAACATTGAGAGAAATGAATCGATACCCTCCGGGAGATCATTTACATATATCAGAAACAAGATAGGACCGAGTACAGAGCCCTGTGGGACTCCACTGGTGACTTCACGCCAATCGGAGGTCTCACCCCTCACCGTAACTCTCTGCTTCCTATTGCTTAGATACTCCCTTATCCACTGGAGCATCTTACCAGCTACACCTGCCTGTCTCTCCAGCTTATGTACCAGCCTCTTATGCGGTACTGTGTCAAAGGCTTTCCGACAATCCAAGAAAATGCAGTCCGCCCAGCCCTCTCTTTCTTGCTTAATCTGTGTCACCTGATCGTAGAATTCTATCAAGCCTGTAAGGCAAGATTTACCCTCCCTGAATCCATGTTGGCGATTTGTCACGAAGTCCCTTCTCTCCAGATGTGTTACCATGTTTTTTCTCACGATCTTCTCCATCACCTTGCATGGTATACAAGTCAAGGACACTGGCCTGTAGTTCAGTGCCTCTTGTCTGTCGCCCTTTTTGTATATTGGGACCACATTCGCCGTCTTCCATATTTCTGGTAGGTCTCCCGTCTCTTGTGACTTACTATACACTATGGAGAGTGGCAAGCAAAGTGCCTCTGCACACTCTTTCAGTACCCATGGTGAGATCCCATCTGGACCAACCGCCTTTCTAACATCCAGATCCAGATCCAGGTGTGTGTGTGTGTGTGTGTGTGTGTGTGTGTGTGTGTGTGTGTGTGTGTACTCACCTAGTTGTACTCACCTAGTTGTGTTTGCGGGGGTTGAGCTCTGGCTCTTTGGTCCCGCCTCTCAACCGTCAATCAACAGGTGTACAGATTCATGAGCCTATCGGGCTCTGTCATATCTACACTTGAAACTGTGTATGGAGTCAGCCTCCACCACATCACTTCCTAATGCATTCCATTTGTCAACCACTCTGACACTAAAAAAGGTCTTTCTAATATCTCTGTGGCTCATTTGGGCACTCAGTTTCCACCTGTGTCCCCTTGTGCGTGTTCCCCTTGTGTTAAATAGACTGTCTTTATCTACCCTATCAATCCCCTTCAGAATCTTGAATGTGGTGATCATGTCCCCCCTAACTCTTCTGTCTTCCAGCGAAGTGAGGTTCAATTCCCGTAGTCTCTCCTCGTAGCTCATACCTCTCAGCTCGGGTACTAGTCTGGTGGCAAATCTTTGAACCTTTTCCAGTTTAGTCTTATCCTTGACTAGATATGGACTCCATGCTGGGGCTGCATACTCCAGGATTGGCCTGACATATGTGGTATACAAAGTTCTGAATGATTCTTTACACAAGTTTCTGAATGCCGTTCGTATGTTGGCCAGCCTGGCATATGCCGCTGATGTTATCCACTTGATATGTGCTGCAGGAGACAGGTCTGGCGTGATATCAACCCCCAAGTCTTTTTCCTTCTCTGACTCCTGAAGAATTTCCTCTCCCAGATGATACCTTGTATCTGGCCTCCTGCTCCCTACACCTATCTTCATTACATTACATTTGGTTGGGTTAAACTCTAACAACCATTTGTTCGACCATTCCTTCAGCTTGTCTAGGTCTTCTTGAAGCCTCAAACAGTCCTCTTCTGTTTTAATCCTTCTCATAATTTTTGCATCGTCCGCAAACATTGAGAGAAATGAATCGATACCCTCCGGGAGATCATTTACATATATCAGAAACAAGATAGGACCGAGTACAGAGCCCTGTGGGACTCCACTGGTGACTTCACGCCAATCGGAGGTCTCACCCCTCACCGTAACTCTCTGCTTCCTATTGCTTAGATACTCCCTTATCCACTGGAGCACCTTACCAGCTACACCTGCCTGTCTCTCCAGCTTATGTACCAGCCTCTTATGCGGTACTGTGTCAAAGGCTTTCCGACAATCCAAGAAAATGCAGTCCGCCCAGCCCTCTCTTTCTTGCTTAATCTGTGTCACCTGATCGTAGAATTCTATCAAGCCTGTAAGGCAAGATTTACCCTCCCTGAATCCATGTTGGCGATTTGTCACGAAGTCCCTTCTCTCCAGATGTGTTACCAGGTTTTTTCTCACGATCTTCTCCATCACCTTGCATGGTATACAAGTCAAGGACACTGGCCTGTAGTTCAGTGCCTCTTGTCTGTCGCCCTTTTTGTATATTGGGATCACATTCGCCGTCTTCCATATTTCTGGTAGGTCTCCCGTCTCTAGTGACTTACTATACACTATGGAGAGTGGCAGGCAAAGTGCCTCTGCACACTCTTTCAGTACCCATGGTGAGATCCCATCTGGACCAACAGCCTTTCTAACATCCAGATCCAGCAGGTGTCTCTTGACCTCCTCTCTCGTAATTTCGAACTCCTCCAAGGCCGCCTGGTTTACCTCCCTTTCTCCTAGCACAGTGACCTCACCTTGTTCTATTGTGAAGACCTCCTGGAACCTCTTGTTGAGTTCCTCACACACCTCTCTGTCATTCTCTGTATACCTGTCCTCGCCTGTTCTAAGTTTCAATACCTGTTCTTTCACTGTTGTTTTCCTTCTGATGTGACTGTGGAGTAGCTTTGGTTCGGTCTTGGCTTTGTTTGCTATATCATTTTCAAAATTTTTCTCTGCTTCTCTTCTCACCCTGACGTACTCATTCCTGGTTCTCTGGTATCTCTCTCTGCTTTCTGGTGTTCTGTTATTCCGGAAGTTCCTCCACGCCTTTTTGTTCAGTTTCTTCGCTTCCATACATGCCCTATTATACCATGGATTCTTCTGTTGCTTCTCGGATTTTTCCCTTTGGGCCGGGATGAACCTGTTTACTGCCTCCTGACACTTTTGGGTAACATAGTCCATCATACCCTGTACAGACTTGTCTCTGAGGTCTGTGTCCCAAGGTATTTCACTTAGGAAACTTCTCATCTGTTCATAATTCCCCTTTCGGTATGCCAGCCTTTTGATTCCTAGTTCTTTTTGGGGGGAGATAAGTCCTAGCTCTACCAGGTACTCAAAGTTCAATACACTGTGGTCACTCATTCCCAAGGGCGCTTCCATCTTAACTTCCCTTATATCCCATTCATTTAGGGTAAATATCAAATCAAGCATTGCTGGTTCATCTTCTCCTCTCATTCTTGTTGGTTCTTTGGTGTGCTGGCTTAGAAAGTTTCACACTTCTTAGAAAGTGTGTGTGTGTGTGTGTGTGTACTCACCTAGTTGTACTCACCTAGTTGTGTCTGCAGGATCGAGCATTGACTCTTGGATCCCGCCTTTCGAGCATCGGTTGTTTACAGCAATGACTCCTGTCCTATTTCCCTATCATACCTGGTTTTAAAATTATGAATAGTATTTGCTTCCACAACCTGTTCCTGAAGTGCATTCCATTTCCCCACTACTCTCACGCTAAAAGAAAACTTCCTAACATCTCTGTGACTCATCTGAGTTTCAAGCTTCCATCCATGTCCTCTCGTTCTGTTACTATTCCGTGTGAACATTTCGTCTATGTCCACTCTGTCAATTCCTCTGAGTATCTTATACGTTCCTATCATGTCCCCCCTCTCCCTTCTTCTTTCTAGTGTCGTAAGGCACAGTTCCCTCAGGCGCTCTTCATACCCCATCCCTCGTAGCTCTGGGACGAGTCTCGTTGCAAACCTCTGAACCTTTTCCAGTTTCATTATATGCTTCTTCAGATGGGGACTCCATGATGAGGCGGCATACTCTAAGACTGGCCTTACGTAGGCAGTGTAAAGCGCCCTAAATGCCTCCTTACTTAGGTTTCTGAATGATGTTCTAACTTTTGCCAGTGTAGAGTACGCTGCTGTCGTTATCCTATTAATATGTGCCTCAGGAGATAGATTAGGTGTTACGTCCACCCCCAGGTCTCTTTCACGCGTCGTTACAGGTAGGCTGTTCCCCTTCATTGTGTACTGTCCCTTTGGTCTCCTATCTCCTAGTCCCATTTCCATAACTTTACATTTGCTCGTGTTGAATTCTAGTAGCTATTTCTCTGACCATCTCTGCAATCTGTTCAGGTCCTCTTGGAGGATCCTGCAATCCTCATCTGTCACAACTCTTCTCATCAACTTTGCATCATCCGCAAACATCGACATGTAGGACTCTACGCCTGTAAACATGTCGTTAACATATACAAGAAATAGAATTGGTCCCAGCACCGATCCTTGTGGTACTCCACTTGTTACTGTTCGCCAGTCCGACTTCTCGCCCCTTACCGTAACTCTTTGGCTCCTTCCTGTTAGGTAGTTCCTTATCCATTCTAGGACCTTTCCCCCCACCCCCGCCTACCTCTCGAGCTTGAACAGCAGTCTCATGTGCGGTACTGTATCAAAGGCTTTTTGGCAGTCCAGAAATATGCAGTCTGCCCAACCATCTCTGTCCTGTCTTATCCTCGTTATTTTATCATAGAATTCCAGAAGGTTTGTTACGCACGATTTCCCTGTCCAGAACCCATGTTGATGTTTGTTCACAAACCTAATGTTCTCCAGGTGTGCAACCAGTCGCAGCCTAATTATTCTTTCCAGTATTTTACAGGGGATGCTTGTCAGTGATACAGGTCTGTAGTTAAGTGCCTCCTCCCTATCTCCTTTCTTGAAGATCGGCACGACATTTGCCTTCTTCCAGCAACTGGGCAGTTCTCCTGACATAAGTGACTCATTAAAGATCATTGCCAGAGGCACGCTGAGGGCCTGTGCTGCTTCTTTTATTATCCACGGTGATACTTTGTCTGGTCCAACTGCTTTAGTTGCATCTAGAGTTGTCAACTGTTTCATTACCTCCTCTGCTGTCACCTCTATATCTGATAGTCTTTCATCTAGGGTAACCCCTTCCAACAATGGGAGCTGCTCAGGCTCGGTAGTGAACACTCCATGGAAACTGGCATTCAGTGCCTCGCAGATTTCCTTGTCACTTTCAGTATATGCCCCCTCTGTCTTCCTTAGTCTTGTCACTTGGTCGTTCACCGACATTTTTCTTCTTATATGACTGTGTAGTAACTTAGGTTGTTTTTTCGCTTTGATTGCAATATCGTTCTCATAGTCCCTTTCCGATGTTCGTCTTATGTTAATGTAATCGTTCCTAGCTCTGTTGTATCTGCTTCTGTTGTCCTCTGTTCTTTGTCTTCTGTACTTCCTCCACTCCTGTCTGCTGGCCATTTTTGCTTCCTGACACTGTCTATTAAACCATGGGTTATTATATTCCTTCTTATTTTTTCCCTTTACCGTTGGTATAAATCTCTCTTCGGCCTCCTGGCATTTCTGTATGACTAGGTCCATCATATCTTGGACTGTTTTTCCTCTAATTTCTTCCTCCCACTGCACTTCACCCAGATAGTCCCTTATCCTCATATAGTCCCCTTTCCTGTAGTCAGCTCTCCTTTCCCAGATCTCTTGTCCCATGGTCATAAGTTTGAATTCCATCATGTAGTCAAAGACTAGGACACAATGGTCACTGGCCCCTAGAGGTATTTCATGCTCTAAATTCTCGATATCTTCTACGTTCTGGGTGAAAATCAGGTCTAATAGGCTCGGTGCATCTCCTCCTCTTTCCCTTGTGTCTTCCTTCACATGTTGTGTCAGGAAATTCCTGTCTATAACATCTACTAATTTTGCTCCCCACGTTTCGTCCCCTCCATGGGGATTCCTTGATTCCCAATTTATCTCTCCATGATTTAGGTCCCCCATGATCAGCAGCTTCGCTCTCATTCTGTGGGCTAGTGTTGCTGCCTTCTGTAGTTCATCTATACATGCTTTGTTGTTGTCATCATACTCCTGCCTGGGTCTTCTACTGTTTGGTGGGGGATTGTAGATTACCAGGATCACAATCTTCCTCCCATCTACTGTCAGAGTTCCATGTATGAAGCTTGTGCACTCATTGGTAACTCGATTTCCCAGGTCTTCAAACTTCCATTTCCGCTTTATTAGGAGTGCTACTCCCCCTCCCTGTCTCTGTGTCCTCTCTTTCCGTATCACCTGGTACCCTTCAGGAAAGATTGCATCTGAGATCATGTCATTAATTTTAGTTTCCACAATTGCAACTATGTCAGGATCTGCTTCACTCACTCTTTCTTTTATCTCTTCTGCTTTATTAGATACCCCATCAGCATTGGTGTACCAAACCTTGAGATTCTTCATGGAAACTCTTGTACCAGAGTTCTCCCTTTCTCTGGGGGTCTGGGGGGATCTGGGGGATGTCTGGGGGGTGACTGGGGGCAGAGGGGATCTGGGGGATCTGGGGGGTGTCTGGGGGATGACTGGGGGCGGGGAGGGTCCGGGGGATGTCCGGGGGGATCCGGGGGGTGTCTGTGGGGGTCCGGGGGGTGTATGGGGGGTGAAAGAGTTCAGGAGGGGGGTGTTCAGAAAGGGTGCTTGGGGTGCTACTGGGGGCTGGGCTTCTAGGAAGGTAGGTAGGAGGGTCTGGGGTAGGGCCTGGGTAGGTAGGTCTGGAGTAGGAAGGGCATACTGGGTCTGAAGATTAGGGAGGGCATAGAGGGATTGGGAGATAGCGTAAGGTGTGTGTGTGTTTGTGTGTGTGTGTGTGTGTGTGTGTGTGTGTGTGTGTGTGTGTGTGTGTGTGTGTGTGTGTGTGTGTGTGTGTGTGTGTGTGTGTGTGTGTGTGTGTGTGTGTGTGTGTGTGTGTGTGTGTGTGTGTGTGTGTGTGTGTGTGTGTACTCACCTAGTTGTACTCACCTAGTTGTGTTTGCGGGGGTTGAGCTCTGGCTCTTTGGTCCCGCCTCTCAACCGTCAATCAACAGGTGTACAGATTCCTGAGCCTATCGGGCTCTGTCATATCTACACTTGAAACTGTGTATGGAGTGAGCCTCCACCACATCACCCCCTAATGCATTCCATTTGTCAACCACTCTGACACTAAAAAAGTTCCTTCTAATATCTCTGTGGCTCATTTGGGCACTCAGTTTCCACCTGTGTCCTCTTGTGCGTGTTCCCCTTGTGTTAAATAGACTGTCTTTATCTACCCTATCAATCCCCTTCAGAATCTTGAATGTGGTGATCATGTCCCCCCTAACTCTTCTGTCTTCCAGCGAAGTGAGGTTTAATTCCCGTAGTCTCTCCTCGTAGCTCATACCTCTCAGCTCGGGTACTAGTCTGGTGGCAAACCTTTGAACCTTTTCCAGTTTAGTCTTATCCTTGACTAGATATGGACTCCATGCTGGGGCTGCATACTCCAGGATTGGCCTGACATATGTGGTATACAAAGTTCTGGATGATTCTTTACACAAGTTTCTGAATGCCGTTCGTATGTTGGCCAGCCTGGCATATGCCGCTTATGTTATCCACTTGATATGTGCTGCAGGAGACAGGTCTGGCGTGATATCAACCCCCAAGTCTTTTTCCTTCTCTGACTCCTGAAGAATTTCCTCTCCCAGATGATACCTTGTATCTGGCCTCCTGCTCCCTACACCTATCTTCATTACATTACATTTGGTTGGGTTAAACTCTAACAACCATTTGTTCGACCATTCCTTCAGCTTGTCTAGGTCTTCTTGAAGCCTCAAACAGTCCTCTTCTGTTTTAATCCTTCTCATAATTTTAGCATCGTCCGCAAACATTGAGAGAAATGAATCGATACCCTCCGGGAGATCATTTACATATATCAGAAACAAGATAGGACCGAGTACAGAGCCCTGTGGGACTCCACTGGTGACTTCACGCCAATCGGAGGTCTCACCCCACACCGTAACTCTCTGCTTCCTATTGCTTAGATACTCCCTTATCCACTGGAGCACCTTACCAGCTACACCTGCCTGTCTCTCCAGCTTATGTACCAGCCTCTTATGCGGTACTGTGTCAAAGGCTTTCCGACAATCCAAGAAAATGCAGTCCGCCCAGCCCTCTCTTTCTTGCTTAATCTGTGTCACCTGATCGTAGAATTCTATCAAGCCTGTAAGGCAAGATTTACCCTCCCTAAATCCATGTTGGCGATTTGTCACGAAGTCCCTTCTCTCCAGATGTGTTACCATGTTTTTTCTCACGATCTTCTCCATCACCTTGCATGGTATACAAGTCAAGGACACTGGCCTGTAGTTCAGTGCCTCTTGTCTGTCGCCCTTTTTGTATATTGGGACCACATTCGCCGTCTTCCATATTTCTGGTAGGTCTCCCGTCTCTAGTGACTTACTATACACTATGGAGAGTGGCAAGCAAAGTGCCTCTGCACACTCTTTCAGTACCCATGGTGAGATCCCATCTGGACCAACCGCCTTTCTAACATCCAGATCCAGATCCAGGTGTGTGTGTGTGTGTGTGTGTGTGTGTGTGTGTGTGTGTGTGTGTGTGTGTGTGTGTGTGTGTGTGTGTGTGTGTGTGTGTGTGTGTGTGTGTGTGTGTGTGTGAGTGTGTGTGTGTGAGTGTGTGTGTGTGTGTGTGTGTGTGTGTGTGTGTGTGTGTGTGTGTGTGTGTGTGTGTGTGTGTGTGTGTGTGTGTGTGTGTGTGTGTGTTTGTGTGTGTGTGTGTGTGTGTGTGTGTGTGTGTGTGTGTGTGTGTGTGTGTGTGTGTGTGTGTGTGTGTGTGTGTGTGTGTGTGTGTGTGTGTACTCACCTAGTTGTACTCACCTAGTTGTGTTTGCGGGGGTTGAGCTCTGGCTCTTTGGTCCCGCCTCTCAACCGTCAATCAACAGGTGTACAGATTCCTGAGCCTATCGGGCTCTGTCATATCTACACTTGAAACTGTGTATGGAGTCAGCCTCCACCACATCACCCCCTAATGCATTCCATTTGTCAACCACTCTGACACTAAAAAAGTTCCTTCTAATATCTCTGTGGCTCATTTGGGCACTCAGTTTCCACCTGTGTCCCCTTGTGCGTGTTCCCCTTGTGTTAAATAGACTGTCTTTATCTACCCTATCAATCCCCTTCAGAATCTTGAATGTGGTGATCATGTCCCCCCTAACTCTTCTGTCTTCCAGCGAAGTGAGGTTTAATTCCCGTAGTCTCTCCTCGTAGCTCATACCTCTCAGCTCGGGTACTAGTCTGGTGGCAAACCTTTGAACCTTTTCCAGTTTAGTCTTATCCTTGACTACATATGGACTCCATGCTGGGGCTGCATACTCCAGGATTGGCCTGACATATGTGGTATACAAAGTTCTGGATGATTCTTTACACAAGTTTCTGAATGCCGTTCGTATGTTGGCCAGCCTGGCATATGCCGCTGATGTTATCCACTTGATATGTGCTGCAGGAGACAGGTCTGGCGTGATATCAACCCCCAAGTCTTTTTCCTTCTCTGAAGAATTTCCTCTCCCAGATGATACCTTGTATCTGGCCTCCTGCTCCCTACACCTATCTTCATTACATTACATTTGGTTGGGTTAAACTCTAACAACCATTTGTTCGACCATTCCTTCAGCTTGTCTAGGTCTTCTTGAAGCCTCAAACAGTCCTCTTCTGTTTTAATCCTTCTCATAATTTTAGCATCGTCCGCAAACATTGAGAGAAATGAATCGATACCCTCCGGGAGATCATTTACATATATCAGAAACAAGATAGGACCGAGTACAGAGCCCTGTGGGACTCCACTGGTGACTTCACGCCAATCGGAGGTCTCACCCCTCACCGTAACTCTCTGCTTCCTATTGCTTAGATACTCCCTTATCCACTGGAGCACCTTACCAGCTACACCTGCCTGTCTCTCCAGCTTATGTACCAGCCTCTTATGCGGTACTGTGTCAAAGGCTTTCCGACAATCCAAGAAAATGCAGTCCGCCCAGCCCTCTCTTTCTTGCTTAATCTGTGTCACCTGATCGTAGAATTCTATCAAGCCTGTAAGGCAAGATTTACCCTCCCTGAATCCATGTTGGCGATTTGTCACGAAGTCCCTTCTCTCCAGATGTGTTACCATGTTTTTTCTCACGATCTTCTCCATCACCTTGCATGGTATACAAGTCAAGGACACTGGCCTGTAGTTCAGTGCCTCTTGTCTGTCGCCCTTTTTGTATATTGGGACCACATTCGCCGTCTTCCATATTTCTGGTAGGTCTCCCGTCTCTAGTGACTTACTATACACTATGGAGAGTGGCAAGCAAAGTGCCTCTGCACACTCTTTCAGTACCCATGGTGAGATCCCATCTGGACCAACCGCCTTTCTAACATCCAGATCCAGAGCCAGGTGTACTTACCTAATTGTGCTTGCGGGGGTTGAGCTCTGGCTCTTTGGTCCCGCCTCTCAACCGTCAATCAACTGGTGTACAGATTCCTGAGCCTATTGGGCTCTATCATATCTACATTTGAAACTGTGAATGGAGTCAGCCTCCACCACATCACTTCCTAATGCATTCCATTTGCTAACTACTCTGACACTGAAAAAGTTCTTTCTAACGTCTCTGTGGCTCATTTGGGTACTCAGCTTCCACCTGTGTCCCCTTGTTCGCGTCCCACCAGTGTTGAAAAGTTCGTCCTTGTTTACCCGGTTGATTCCCCTGAGGATTTTGTAGGTTGTGATCATGTCCCCCCTTACTCTTCTGTCTTCCAGTGTCGTGAGGTGCATTTCCCGCAGCCTTTCCTCATAACTCATGCCTCTTAGTTCTGGGACTAGTCTAGTAGCATACCTTTGGACTTTTTCCAGCTTCGTCTTGTGCTTGACAAGGTACGGGCTCCATGCTGGGGCCGCATACTCCAGGATTGGTCTTACATATGTGGTGTACAAGATTCTGAATGATTCCTTACACAGGTTCCTGAACGCCGTTCTGATGTTAGCCAGCCTCGCATATGCCGCAGACGTTATTCTCTTTATGTGGGCTTCAGGAGACAGGTTTGGTGTGATATCAACTCCTAGATCTTTCTCTCTGTCTGTTTCATTAAGTACTTCATCTCCTATTCTGTATCCTGTGCCTGGCCTCCTGTTTCCACTGCCTAGTTTCATTACTTTGCATTTACTCGGGTTGAACTTCAACAGCCATTTGTTGGACCATTCACTCAGTCTATCCAGGTCATCTTGTAGCCTCCTCCTACTAGGTGTGTGTGTGTGTGTGTGTGTGTGTGTGTGTGTGTGTGTGTGTGTGTGTGTGTGTGTGTGTGTGTGTGTGTGTGTGTGTGTGTGTGTGTGTGTGTGTGTGTGTGTGTGTGTGTGTGTGTGTGTGTGTGTGTGTGTGTGTGTGTGTGTGTGTGTGTGTGTGTGTGTGTGTGTGTGTGTGTGTGTGTGTGTGTACTCACCTAGTTGTACTCACCTAGTTGTGTTTGCGGGGGTTGAGCTCTGGCTCTTTGGTCCCGCCTCTCAACCGTCAATCAACAGGTGTACAGATTCCTGAGCCTATCGGGCTCTGTCATATCTACACTTGAAACTGTGTATGGAGTGAGCCTCCACCACATCACCCCCTAATGCATTCCATTTGTCAACCACTCTGACACTAAAAAAGTTCCTTCTAATATCTCTGTGGCTCATTTGGGCACTCAGTTTCCACCTGTGTCCCCTTGTGCGTGTTCCCCTTGTGTTAAATAGACTGTCTTTATCTACCCTATCAATCCACTTCAGAATCTTGAATGTGGTGATCATGTCCCCCCTAACTCTTCTGTCTTCCAGCGAAGTGAGGTTTAATTCCCGTAGTCTCTCCTCGTAGCTCATACCTCTCAGCTCGGGTACTAGTCTGGTGGCAAACCTTTGAGCCTTTTCCAGTTTAGTCTTATCCTTGACTAGATATGGACTCCATGCTGGGGCTGCATACTCCAGGATTGGCCTGACATATGTGGTATACAAAGTTCTGGATGATTCTTTACACAAGTTTCTGAATGCCGTTCGTATGTTGGCCAGCCTGGCATATGCCGCTGATGTTATCCACTTGATATGTGCTGCAGGAGACAGGTCTGGCGTGATATCAACCCCCAAGTCTTTTTCCTTCTCTGAAGAATTTCCTCTCCCAGATGATACCTTGTATCTGGCCTCCTGCTCCCTACACCTATCTTCATTACATTACATTTGGTTGGGTTAAACTCTAACAACCATTTGTTCGACCATTCCTTCAGCTTGTCTAGGTCTTCTTGAAGCCTCAAACAGTCCTCTTCTGTTTTAATCCTTCTCATAATTTTAGCATCGTCCGCAAACATTGAGAGAAATGAATCGATACCCTCCGGGAGATCATTTACATATATCAGAAACAAGATAGGACCGAGTACAGAGCCCTGTGGGACTCCACTGGTGACTTCACTCCAATCGGAGGTCTCACCCCTCACCGTAACTCTCTGCTTCCTATTGCTTAGATACTCCCTTATCCACTGGAGCACCTTACCAGCTACACCTGCCTGTCTCTCCAGCTTATGTACCAGCCTCTTATGCGGTACTGTGTCAAAGGCTTTCCGACAATCCAAGAAAATGCAGTCCGCCCAGCCCTCTCTTTCTTGCTTAATCTGTGTCACCTGATCGTAGAATTCTATCAAGCCTGTAAGGCAAGATTTACCCTCCCTGAATCCATGTTGGCGATTTGTCACGAAGTCCCTTCTCTCCAGATGTGTTACCATGTTTTTTCTCACGATCTTCTCCATCACCTTGCATGGTATACAAGTCAAGGACACTGGCCTGTAGTTCAGTGCCTCTTGTCTGTCGCCCTTTTTGTATATTGGGACCACATTCGCCGTCTTCCATATTTCTGGTAGGTCTCCCGTCTCTAGTGACTTACTATACACTATGGAGAGTGGCAAGCAAAGTGCCTCTGCACACTCTTTCAGTACCCATGGTGAGATCCCATCTGGACCAACCGCCTTTCTAACATCCAGATCCAGATCCAGGTGTGTGTGTGTGTGTGTGTGTGTGTGTGTGTGTGTGTGTGTGTGTGTGAGTGTGTGTGTGTGTGTGTGTGTGTGTGTGTGTGTGTGTGTGTGTGTGTGTGTGTGTGTGTGTGAGTGTGTGTGTGTGAGTGTGTGTGTGTGTGTGTGTGTGTGTGTGTGTGTGTGTGTGTGTGTGTGTGTGTGTGTGTGTGTGTGTGTGTGTGTGTGTGTGTGTGTGTGTGTTTGTGTGTGTGTGTGTGTGTGTGTGTGTGTGTGTGTGTGTGTGTGTGTGTGTGTGTGTGTGTACTCACCTAGTTGTACTCACCTAGTTGTGTTTGCGGGGGTTGAGCTCTGGCTCTTTGGTCCCGCCTCTCAACCGTCAATCAACAGGTGTACAGATTCCTGAGCCTATCGGGCTCTGTCATATCTACACTTGAAACTGTGTATTGAGTGAGCCTCCACCACATCACCCCCTAATGCATTCCATTTGTCAACCACCCTGACACTAAAAAAGTTCCTTCTAATATCTCTATGGCTCATTTGGGCACTCAGTTTCCACCTGTGTCCCCTTGTGCGTGTTCCCCTTGTGTTAAATAGACTGTCTTTATCTACCCTATCAATCCCCTTCAGAATCTTGAATGTGGTGATCATGTCCCCCCTAACTCTTCTGTCTTCCAGCGAAGTGAGGTTTAATTCCCGTAGTCTCTCCTCGTAGCTCATACCTCTCAGCTCGGGTACTAGTCTGGTGGCAAACCTTTGAACCTTTTCCAGTTTAGTCTTATCCTTGACTAGATATGGACTCCATGCTGGGGCTGCATACTCCAGGATTGGCCTGACATATGTGGTATACAAAGTTCTGGATGATTCTTTACACAAGTTTCTGAATGCCGTTCGTATGTTGGCCAGCCTGGCATATGCCGCTGATGTTATCCACTTGATATGTGCTGCAGGAGACAGGTCTGGCGTGATATCAACCCCCAAGTCTTTTTCCTTCTCTGAAGAATTTCCTCTCCCAGATGATACCTTGTATCTGGCCTCCTGCTCCCTACACCTATCTTCATTACATTACATTTGGTTGGGTTAAACTCTAACAACCATTTGTTCGACCATTCCTTCAGCTTGTCTAGGTCTTCTTGAAGCCTCAAACAGTCCTCTTCTGTTTTAATCCTTCTCATAATTTTAGCATCGTCCGCAAACATTGAGAGAAATGAATCGATACCCTCCGGGAGATCATTTACATATATCAGAAACAAGATAGGACCGAGTACAGAGCCCTGTGGGACTCCACTGGTGACTTCACGCCAATCGGAGGTCTCACCCCTCACCGTAACTCTCTGCTTCCTATTGCTTAGATACTCCCTTATCCACTGGAGCACCTTACCAGCTACACCTGCCTGTCTCTCCAGCTTATGTACCAGCCTCTTATGCGGTACTGTGTCAAAGGCTTTCCGACAATCCAAGAAAATGCAGTCTGCCCAGCCCTCTCTTTCTTGCTTAATCTGTGTCACCTGATCGTAGAATTCTATCAAGCCTGTAAGGCAAGATTTACCCTCCCTGAATCCATGTTGGCGATTTGTCACGAAGTCCCTTCTCTCCAGATGTGTTACCATGTTTTTTCTCACGATCTTCTCCATCACCTTGCATGGTATACAAGTCAAGGACACTGGCCTGTAGTTCAGTGCCTCTTGTCTGTCGCCCTTTTTGTATATTGGGACCACATTCGCCGTCTTCCATATTTCTGGTAGGTCTCCCGTCTCTAGTGACTTACTATACACTATGGAGAGTGGCAAGCAAAGTGCCTCTGCACACTCTTTCAGTACCCATGGTGAGATCCCATCTGGACCAACCGCCTTTCTAACATCCAGATCCAGATCCAGGTGTGTGTGTGTGTGTGTGTGTGTGTGTGTGTGTGTGTGTGTGTGTGTGTGTGTGTGTGTGTGTGTGTGTGTGTGTGTGTGTGTGAGTGTGTGTGTGTGAGTGTGTGTGTGTGTGTGTGTGTGTGTGTGTGTGTGTGTGTGTGTGTGTGTGTGTGTGTGTGTGTGTGTGTGTGTGTGTGTGTGTGTGTGTGTGTGTGTGTGTGTGTGTGTGTGTGTGTGTGTGTGTGTGTGTGTGTGTGTGTGTGTGTGTGTACTCACCTAGTTGTACTCACCTAGTTGTGTTTGCGGGGGTTGAGCTCTGGCTCTTTGGTCCCGCCTCTCAACCGTCAATCAACAGGTGTACAGATTCCTGAGCCTATCGGGCTCTGTCATATCTACACTTGAAACTGTGTATGGAGTGAGCCTCCACCACATCACCCCCTAATGCATTCCATTTGTCAACCACTCTGACACTAAAAAAGTTCCTACTAATATCTCTGTGGCTCATTTGGGCACTCAGTTTCCACCTGTGTCCCCTTGTGCGTGTTCCCCTTGTGTTAAATAGACTGTCTTTATCTACCCTATCAATCCACTTCAGAATCTTGAATGTGGTGATCATGTCCCCCCTAACTCTTCTGTCTTCCAGCGAAGTGAGGTTTAATTCCCGTAGTCTCTCCTCGTACCTCATACCTCTCAGCTCGGGTACTAGTCTGGTGGCAAACCTTTGAACCTTTTCCAGTTTAGTCTTATCCTTGACTAGATATGGACTCCATGCTGGGGCTGCATACTCCAGGATTGGCCTGACATATGTGGTATACAAAGTTCTGGATGATTCTTTACACAAGTTTCTGAATGCCGTTCGTATGTTGGCCAGCCTGGCATATGCCGCTGATGTTATCCACTTGATATGTGCTGCAGGAGACAGGTCTGGCGTGATATCAACCCCCAAGTCTTTTTCCTTCTCTGAAGAATTTCCTCTCCCAGATGATACCTTGTATCTGGCCTCCTGCTCCCTACACCTATCTTCATTACATTACATTTGGTTGGGTTAAACTCTAACAACCATTTGTTCGACCATTCCTTCAGCTTGTCTAGGTCTTCTTGAAGCCTCAAACAGTCCTCTTCTGTTTTAATCCTTCTCATAATTTTAGCATCGTCCGCAAACATTGAGAGAAATGAATCGATACCCTCCGGGAGATCATTTACATATATCAGAAACAAGATAGGACCGAGTACAGAGCCCTGTGGGACTCCACTGGTGACTTCACGCCAATCGGAGGTCTCACCCCTCACCGTAACTCTCTGCTTCCTATTGCTTAGATACTCCCTTATCCACTGGAGCACCTTACCAGCTACACCTGCCTGTCTCTCCAGCTTATGTACCAGCCTCTTATGCGGTACTGTGTCAAAGGCTTTCCGACAATCCAAGAAAATGCAGTCCGCCCAGCCCTCTCTTTCTTGCTTAATCTGTGTCACCTGATCGTAGAATTCTATCAAGCCTGTAAGGCAAGATTTACCCTCCCTGAATCCATGTTGGCGATTTGTCACGAAGTCCCTTCTCTCCAGATGTGTTACCATGTTTTTTCTCACGGTCTTCTCCATCACCTTGCATGGTATACAAGTCAAGGACACTGGCCTGTAGTTCAGTGCCTCTTGTCTGTCGCCCTTTTTGTATATTGGGACCACATTCGCCGTCTTCCATATTTCTGGTAGGTCTCCCGTCTCTAGTGACTTACTATACACTATGGAGAGTGGCAAGCAAAGTGCCTCTGCACACTCTTTCAGTACCCATGGTGAGATCCCATCTGGACCAACCGCCTTTCTAACATCCAGATCCAGATCCAGGTGTGTGTGTGTGTGTGTGTGTGTGTGTGTGTGTGTGTGTGTGTGTGTGTGTGTGTGTGTGTGTGTGTGTGTGTGTGTGTGTGTGTGTGTGTGTGTGTGTGTGTGAGTGTGTGTGTGTGTGTGTGTGTGTGTGTGTGTGTGTGTGTGTGTGTGTGTGTGTGTGTGTGTGTGTGTGTGTGTGTGTGTGTGTGTGTGTGTGTGTGTGTGTGTACTCACCTAGTTGTACTCACCTAGTTGTGTTTGCGGGGGTTGAGCTCTGGCTCTTTGGTCCCGCCTCTCAACCGTCAATCAACAGGTGTACAGATTCCTGAGCCTATCGGGCTCTGTCATATCTACACTTGAAACTGTGTATGGAGTGAGCCTCCACCACATCACCCCCTAATGCATTCCATTTGTCAACCACTCTGACACTAAAAAAGTTCCTTCTAATATCTCTGTGGCTCATTTGGGCACTCAGTTTCCACCTGTGTCCCCTTGTGCGTGTTCCCCTTGTGTTAAATAGACTGTCTTTATCTACCCTATCAATCCACTTCAGAATCTTGAATGTGGTGATCATGTCCCCCCTAACTCTTCTGTCTTCCAGCGAAGTGAGGTTTAATTCCCGTAGTCTCTCCTCGTAGCTCATACCTCTCAGCTCGGGTACTAGTCTGGTGGCAAACCTTTGAGCCTTTTCCAGTTTAGTCTTATCCTTGACTAGATATGGACTCCATGCTGGGGCTGCATACTCCAGGATTGGCCTGACATATGTGGTATACAAAGTTCTGGATGATTCTTTACACAAGTTTCTGAATGCCGTTCGTATGTTGGCCAGCCTGGCATATGCCGCTGATGTTATCCACTTGATATGTGCTGCAGGAGACAGGTCTGGCGTGATATCAACCCCCAAGTCTTTTTCCTTCTCTGAAGAATTTCCTCTCCCAGATGATACCTTGTATCTGGCCTCCTGCTCCCTACACCTATCTTCATTACATTACATTTGGTTGGGTTAAACTCTAACAACCATTTGTTCGACCATTCCTTCAGCTTGTCTAGGTCTTCTTGAAGCCTCAAACAGTCCTCTTCTGTTTTAATCCTTCTCATAATTTTAGCATCGTCCGCAAACATTGAGAGAAATGAATCGATACCCTCCGGGAGATCATTTACATATATCAGAAACAAGATAGGACCGAGTACAGAGCCCTGTGGGACTCCACTGGTGACTTCACTCCAATCGGAGGTCTCACCCCTCACCGTAACTCTCTGCTTCCTATTGCTTAGATACTCCCTTATCCACTGGAGCACCTTACCAGCTACACCTGCCTGTCTCTCCAGCTTATGTACCAGCCTCTTATGCGGTACTGTGTCAAAGGCTTTCCGACAATCCAAGAAAATGCAGTCCGCCCAGCCCTCTCTTTCTTGCTTAATCTGTGTCACCTGATCGTAGAATTCTATCAAGCCTGTAAGGCAAGATTTACCCTCCCTGAATCCATGTTGGCGATTTGTCACGAAGTCCCTTCTCTCCAGATGTGTTACCATGTTTTTTCTCACGATCTTCTCCATCACCTTGCATGGTATACAAGTCAAGGACACTGGCCTGTAGTTCAGTGCCTCTTGTCTGTCGCCCTTTTTGTATATTGGGACCACATTCGCCGTCTTCCATATTTCTGGTAGGTCTCCCGTCTCTAGTGACTTACTATACACTATGGAGAGTGGCAAGCAAAGTGCCTCTGCACACTCTTTCAGTACCCATGGTGAGATCCCATCTGGACCAACCGCCTTTCTAACATCCAGATCCAGATCCAGGTGTGTGTGTGTGTGTGTGTGTGTGTGTGTGTGTGTGTGTGTGTGTGTGAGTGTGTGTGTGTGTGTGTGTGTGTGTGTGTGTGTGTGTGTGTGTGTGTGTGTGTGAGTGTGTGTGTGTGAGTGTGTGTGTGTGTGTGTGTGTGTGTGTGTGTGTGTGTGTGTGTGTGTGTGTGTGTGTGTGTGTGTGTGTGTGTGTGTGTTTGTGTGTGTGTGTGTGTGTGTGTGTGTGTGTGTGTGTGTGTGTGTGTGTGTGTGTGTGTGTGTGTGTGTGTGTACTCACCTAGTTGTACTCACCTAGTTGTGTTTGCGGGGGTTGAGCTCTGGCTCTTTGGTCCCGCCTCTCAACCGTCAATCAACAGGTGTACAGATTCCTGAGCCTATCGGGCTCTGTCATATCTACACTTGAAACTGTGTATTGAGTGAGCCTCCACCACATCACCCCCTAATGCATTCCATTTGTCAACCACCCTGACACTAAAAAAGTTCCTTCTAATATCTCTATGGCTCATTTGGGCACTCAGTTTCCACCTGTGTCCCCTTGTGCGTGTTCCCCTTGTGTTAAATAGACTGTCTTTATCTACCCTATCAATCCCCTTCAGAATCTTGAATGTGGTGATCATGTCCCCCCTAACTCTTCTGTCTTCCAGCGAAGTGAGGTTTAATTCCCGTAGTCTCTCCTCGTAGCTCATACCTCTCAGCTCGGGTACTAGTCTGGTGGCAAACCTTTGAACCTTTTCCAGTTTAGTCTTATCCTTGACTAGATATGGACTCCATGCTGGGGCTGCATACTCCAGGATTGGCCTGACATATGTGGTATACAAAGTTCTGGATGATTCTTTACACAAGTTTCTGAATGCCGTTCGTATGTTGGCCAGCCTGGCATATGCCGCTGATGTTATCCACTTGATATGTGCTGCAGGAGACAGGTCTGGCGTGATATCAACCCCCAAGTCTTTTTCCTTCTCTGAAGAATTTCCTCTCCCAGATGATACCTTGTATCTGGCCTCCTGCTCCCTACACCTATCTTCATTACATTACATTTGGTTGGGTTAAACTCTAACAACCATTTGTTCGACCATTCCTTCAGCTTGTCTAGGTCTTCTTGAAGCCTCAAACAGTCCTCTTCTGTTTTAATCCTTCTCATAATTTTAGCATCGTCCGCAAACATTGAGAGAAATGAATCGATACCCTCCGGGAGATCATTTACATATATCAGAAACAAGATAGGACCGAGTACAGAGCCCTGTGGGACTCCACTGGTGACTTCACGCCAATCGGAGGTCTCACCCCTCACCGTAACTCTCTGCTTCCTATTGCTTAGATACTCCCTTATCCACTGGAGCACCTTACCAGCTACACCTGCCTGTCTCTCCAGCTTATGTACCAGCCTCTTATGCGGTACTGTGTCAAAGGCTTTCCGACAATCCAAGAAAATGCAGTCTGCCCAGCCCTCTCTTTCTTGCTTAATCTGTGTCACCTGATCGTAGAATTCTATCAAGCCTGTAAGGCAAGATTTACCCTCCCTGAATCCATGTTGGCGATTTGTCACGAAGTCCCTTCTCTCCAGATGTGTTACCATGTTTTTTCTCACGATCTTCTCCATCACCTTGCATGGTATACAAGTCAAGGACACTGGCCTGTAGTTCAGTGCCTCTTGTCTGTCGCCCTTTTTGTATATTGGGACCACATTCGCCGTCTTCCATATTTCTGGTAGGTCTCCCGTCTCTAGTGACTTACTATACACTATGGAGAGTGGCAAGCAAAGTGCCTCTGCACACTCTTTCAGTACCCATGGTGAGATCCCATCTGGACCAACCGCCTTTCTAACATCCAGATCCAGATCCAGGTGTGTGTGTGTGTGTGTGTGTGTGTGTGTGTGTGTGTGTGTGTGTGTGTGTGTGTGTGTGTGTGTGTGTGTGTGTGTGTGTGTGTGTGTGAGTGTGTGTGTGTGAGTGTGTGTGTGTGTGTGTGTGTGTGTGTGTGTGTGTGTGTGTGTGTGTGTGTGTGTGTGTGTGTGTGTGTGTGTGTGTGTGTGTGTGTGTGTGTGTGTGTGTGTGTGTGTGTGTGTGTGTGTGTGTGTGTGTGTGTGTGTGTGTGTGTGTACTCACCTAGTTGTACTCACCTAGTTGTGTTTGCGGGGGTTGAGCTCTGGCTCTTTGGTCCCGCCTCTCAACCGTCAATCAACAGGTGTACAGATTCCTGAGCGTATCGGGCTCTGTCATATCTACACTTGAAACTGTGTATGGAGTGAGCCTCCACCACATCACCCCCTAATGCATTCCATTTGTCAACCACTCTGACACTAAAAAAGTTCCTACTAATATCTCTGTGGCTCATTTGGGCACTCAGTTTCCACCTGTGTCCCCTTGTGCGTGTTCCCCTTGTGTTAAATAGACTGTCTTTATCTACCCTATCAATCCACTTCAGAATCTTGAATGTGGTGATCATGTCCCCCCTAACTCTTCTGTCTTCCAGCGAAGTGAGGTTTAATTCCCGTAGTCTCTCCTCGTACCTCATACCTCTCAGCTCGGGTACTAGTCTGGTGGCAAACCTTTGAACCTTTTCCAGTTTAGTCTTATCCTTGACTAGATATGGACTCCATGCTGGGGCTGCATACTCCAGGATTGGCCTGACATATGTGGTATACAAAGTTCTGGATGATTCTTTACACAAGTTTCTGAATGCCGTTCGTATGTTGGCCAGCCTGGCATATGCCGCTGATGTTATCCACTTGATATGTGCTGCAGGAGACAGGTCTGGCGTGATATCAACCCCCAAGTCTTTTTCCTTC
The DNA here is from genome assembly GCF_040958095.1 of Procambarus clarkii. Lineage (NCBI taxonomy): Eukaryota > Metazoa > Arthropoda > Malacostraca > Decapoda > Cambaridae > Procambarus > Procambarus clarkii. The sequence continues at coordinate 32,319,296 of NC_091206.1, read as the reverse complement.
TCTGAAGAATTTCCTCTCCCAGATGATACCTTGTATCTGGCCTCCTGCTCCCTACACCTATCTTCATTACATTACATTTGGTTGGGTTAAACTCTAACAACCATTTGTTCGACCATTCCTTCAGCTTGTCTAGGTCTTCTTGAAGCCTCAAACAGTCCTCTTCTGTTTTAATCCTTCTCATAATTTTAGCATCGTCCGCAAACATTGAGAGAAATGAATCGATACCCTCCGGGAGATCATTTACATATATCAGAAACAAGATAGGACCGAGTACAGAGCCCTGTGGGACTCCACTGGTGACTTCACGCCAATCGGAGGTCTCACCCCTCACCGTAACTCTCTGCTTCCTATTGCTTAGATACTCCCTTATCCACTGGAGCACCTTACCAGCTACACCTGCCTGTCTCTCCAGCTTATGTACCAGCCTCTTATGCGGTACTGTGTCAAAGGCTTTCCGACAATCCAAGAAAATGCAGTCCGCCCAGCCCTCTCTTTCTTGCTTAATCTGTGTCACCTGATCGTAGAATTCTATCAAGCCTGTAAGGCAAGATTTACCCTCCCTGAATCCATGTTGGCGATTTGTCACGAAGTCCCTTCTCTCCAGATGTGTTACCATGTTTTTTCTCACGGTCTTCTCCATCACCTTGCATGGTATACAAGTCAAGGACACTGGCCTGTAGTTCAGTGCCTCTTGTCTGTCGCCCTTTTTGTATATTGGGACCACATTCGCCGTCTTCCATATTTCTGGTAGGTCTCCCGTCTCTAGTGACTTACTATACACTATGGAGAGTGGCAAGCAAAGTGCCTCTGCACACTCTTTCAGTACCCATGGTGAGATCCCATCTGGACCAACCGCCTTTCTAACATCCAGATCCAGATCCAGGTGTGTGTGTGTGTGTGTGTGTGTGTGTGTGTGTGTGTGTGTGTGTGTGTGTGTGTGTGTGTGTGTGTGTGTGTGTGTGTGTGTGTGTGTGTGTGAGTGTGTGTGTGTGAGTGTGTGTGTGTGTGTGTGTGTGTGTGTGTGTGTGTGTGTGTGTGTGTGTGTGTGTGTGTGTGTGTGTTTGTGTGTGTGTGTGTGTGTGTGTGTGTGTGTGTGTGTGTGTGTGTGTGTGTGTGTGTGTGTGTGTGTGTGTGTACTCACCTAGTTGTACTCACCTAGTTGTGTTTGCGGGGGTTGAGCTCTGGCTCTTTGGTCCCGCCTCTCAACCGTCAATCAACAGGTGTACAGATTCCTGAGCCTATCGGGCTCTGTCATATCTACACTTGAAACTGTGTATTGAGTGAGCCTCCACCACATCACCCCCTAATGCATTCCATTTGTCAACCACTCTGACACTAAAAAAGTTCCTTCTAATATCTCTGTGGCTCATTTGGGCACTCAGTTTCCACCTGTGTCCCCTTGTGCGTGTTCCCCTTGTGTTAAATAGACTGTCTTTATCTACCCTATCAATCCCCTTCAGAATCTTGAATGTGGTGATCATGTCCCCCCTAACTCTTCTGTCTTCCAGCGAAGTGAGGTTTAATTCCCGTAGTCTCTCCTCGTAGCTCATACCTCTCAGCTCGGGTACTAGTCTGGTGGCAAACCTTTGAACCTTTTCCAGTTTAGTCTTATCCTTGACTAGATATGGACTCCATGCTGGGGCTGCATACTCCAGGATTGGCCTGACATATGTGGTATACAAAGTTCTGGATGATTCTTTACACAAGTTTCTGAATGCCGTTCGTATGTTGGCCAGCCTGGCATATGCCGCTGATGTTATCCACTTGATATGTGCTGCAGGAGATAGGTCTGGCGTGATATCAACCCCCAAGTCTTTTTCCTTCTCTGAAGAATTTCCTCTCCCAGATGATACCTTGTATCTGGCCTCCTGCTCCCTACACCTATCTTCATTACATTACATTTGGTTGGGTTAAACTCTAACAACCATTTGTTCGACCATTCCTTCAGCTTGTCTAGGTCTTCTTGAAGCCTCAAACAGTCCTCTTCTGTTTTAATCCTTCTCATAATTTTAGCATCGTCCACAAACATTGAGAGAAATGAATCGATACCCTCCGGGAGATCATTTACATATATCAGAAACAAGATAGGACCGAGTACAGAGCCCTGTGGGACTCCACTGGTGACTTCACGCCAATCGGAGGTCTCACCCCTCACCGTAACTCTCTGCTTCCTATTGCTTAGATACTCCCTTATCCACTGGAGCACCTTACCAGCTACACCTGCCTGTCTCTCCAGCTTATGTACCAGCCTCTTATGCGGTACTGTGTCAAAGGCTTTCCGACAATCCAAGAAAATGCAGTCCGCCCAGCCCTCTCTTTCTTGCTTAATCTGTGTCACCTGATCGTAGAATTCTATCAAGCCTGTAAGGCAAGATTTACCCTCCCTGAATCCATGTTGGCGATTTGTCACGAAGTCCCTTCTCTCCAGATGTGTTACCATGTTTTTTCTCACGATCTTCTCCATCACCTTGCATGGTATACAAGTCAAGGACACTGGCCTGTAGTTCAGTGCCTCTTGTCTGTCGCCCTTTTTGTATATTGGGACCACATTCGCCGTCTTCCATATTTCTGGTAGGTCTCCCGTCTCTAGTGACTTACTATACACTATGGAGAGTGGCAAGCAAAGTGCCTCTGCACACTCTTTCAGTACCCATGGTGAGATCCCATCTGGACCAACCGCCTTTCTAACATCCAGATCCAGATCCAGGTGTGTGTGTGTGTGTGTGTGTGTGTGTGTGTGTGTGTGTGTGTGTGTGTGTGTGTGTGTGTGTGTGTGTGTGTGTGTGTGTGTGTGTGTGTGTGAGCGTGTGGGAGAAGGAAAGAGAGGGGGGGAGAGAGAGGAAGGGTAGGGAGAGCGAGGGAGAACAGAGAGAGAGAGAGAGAGAGAGAGAGAGAGAGAGAGAGAGAGAGAGAGAGAGAGAGAGAGAGAGAGAGAGAGAGAGAGAGAGAGAGAGAGAGAGAGAGAGAGAGAGAGAGAGAGAGTGGGAGAGAGAGAGAGAGAGTGGGAGAGAGAGAGTGGGAGGGAGAGAGGGAGAGAGGGGAAGAGTGTGTGTATGGGGGATGCGGAGGACTGGGGGTGGGGGGGCGAAGATGGCGACCAGGTCAGACCAGGTCAGCTGGGGGGTTAAGAGGGAGGGTGGAGTACAGTAAGGTCCTATTCCCTGTCCACAGGTGTTAATCCTTTTTCCCCTGACTGAACGTTTGTGTGTGTGTGTGCGTGTGTGTGTGTGTTTTTGCGTGTGCGCGCGTGTGTGGAGGAGACCAGGAGTGGGTGTTAAAGAGACTAGCAGTGGGTGTAGAGACTAGGAGTGAGCATAGAGGAGACTAGGAGTATGTGAGGAGGAGACTAGGAGTGTGTGTGGAGAAGACTAGGAGTGAGTGTGGATGAGACTGTGAGTGAGTGTGGAGGAGACTAGGTGTGTGTGTGGAGGAGACTAGGAGTGGCTGTTGAGGAGACTCAGAGTGAGTGTAGAGGAGACTAGGAGTGAGTTTGAAGGCGACTAGGAGTCAGTGTGGAGGAGACTAGGAATTGGTGTAGAGGAGACTAGGGGTGAGCATAGAGAAGACTAGAAGTGAGTGTGCAGGACAATAGGAGTGGGAGTAGAGGAGATTAGGGTGACTGTGGAAGATACTAGGAGTGAGTGTAGAGGAGACTAGGAGTGTGTATCGAGGAGACTAGGAGTGTGTGGTGAGGAAACTAGGAATGAGTGTAGAGGAGACTAGGTGTGGTTGTAGAGGAGAATAGGAGTGAGTGTAGATTAGAGTAGGAGTGAGTGGAGGAGACTAGGAGTGTGTGCGGAGGAGACTAGAAGTGTGTGTGGAGGAGACTAGGAGTGAGTGTGGAGGAGACAAGGAGTGTGGAGGAGAATAGGAGTGAGTGTGGAGGAGGTAGGTCAATTCCCCTGAGGATTTTGTAGGTAGTGTTCATGTCTCCCCTCACTCTTAAGTCTTCCATTGTCGTAAGGTGCATTTCCCGCAGCCTTCTCTCGTAACTCATGCCTCTTAGTTCTGGGACTAGTCTAGTGGCATACCACTGAACATTTTCCAGCTTCGTCTTGTGCTTGACAAGGTACGGGCTCTATGCTGGGGCCGCATACTCCAGGATTGGTCTTCCGTATGTGGTATACAAGAGCCTGAGTGATTCCTCACGCAGGTTTCTGAAGGCATTTCTGATGTTAGCCAGCCTCACATATGCCGCAGATGTAAGTCTTTTTCTGTGGGCTTCAGGAGACAGGTTTGGTGTGATATTAACTCCTAGATCTTTCTCTCTGTCCATTTCATTAAGTACTTCATCTCCTATTCTGTATCCTGTATCTGGTCTCCTGTTTCCACCGCCTAGTTTCATTACTTTGCATTAACTCGGGTTGAATTTTAGGAGCCATTTGTTGGACCATTCATTCAGTTTGTCTAGATCATCCTGTAGCCTACTATTATCATCCTCTGTTTCAATGTTCCTCATAATTTTTGCATCATTAGTAAACATTGAGAGAAAAGATTCTATACCCTCTGGGAGATCATTTACATCTATCGGAAACAGTATAGGTCCAAGGACTGACCCCTGCGGGACCCCACTTGTGACGTCATGCCAATCCGAGACCGAACCCCTCACTGTTACTCGCTGTGTGGTACTGTATCCTAGGCTTTCAGGCACTCCAAAAATATGCAGACTGCCCACCCCTCTCTTTCTTGCCTGGTCATAGATTTCAATTAGTCCTGTGAGGCAGAACTTGCCATCGGTTGGAAATTTCCAACACTGATACATTCCTATTGTATCATAATACATCACTTTTGTATACTAATTACAGTAACTATTAACTCTACTAACTGTAGTGCTAACATAAATTAATATTTCTCTATCTGTGCGTCATTTACTAAAATTCTCACGACATCGAGAGGTATATTGCGTCAGATAATGTCCAGCAGGACATAATTATTACCAACATGTTAGAGAATTGAATAATATTCTCAACTTTTATCAGTATTCTTTATAAGAGTTAATCTCTGATAATATTATGACTAGTGATTCAATAATCACGAGTTATTAACTTAAATTATCACTATATAACAGGTTTATTTGTTATATCCAAACACTATGGAGGAAATAGAAATTCTCTCCATTTCTCGATTAACACCGTTTAACGAGAATATAGATAATATTTAATTCCCTACAATTGCGACCCTGTTCACATTAACTCATTATGTAAAGTAATTACACGAAAAGAATTTTCTGTCCTTACTAAAATCTCTTGCGAATGCGTGAGAGAGGGTTGAGGAAGACGGAGGCGTAGCGATGCCATTCGTAGTGAAGCTTTCGTAGCGACGCCATTGCTAGAGACGCCACCAGAATTGTGACACAAGCATCCGGGGAGAGGCGAATTACCAACAATTCTACGCCAGGCCCTTGCTATTAATCGGCCTAGTAGCGATCCAAGGATTGCATCGGTGGACAACCAGAAGGTTAAGTGTTCTCATAATTTTAACTGAGCTCTTTTAAATTTATAACACTGTGTCCATCGTTACACCACAAGACCTCCCCAAACAACAAGTACGTCCATAAGGAATTTGCTGTCCCTCCTAATGAATAGTGATGACGCAATTTATCTGTTATAGACAATTTGTACATTTAGTTAGAATTTCAGCTTGTGTTGAAGCGCCCGTGGTCTCCTCATTTTCCCACGCCACGCTTGACACGCCACGCTTGGGGCACACGTGTTACAGTAAGTATCAGATGACGCCATCACGACTCTACATCTCCGTTCACTATCACAGCTAAGCAGCTGAATTAGTTCAATTTAGTTTATTTCATTACGTGACGGTAGAGAACTAGTAGTAATTTAAGAATATAACTTTACATGATTTAGGAAATCTAGTACAATTTGATAGCCTCATGAACTTTAAATGAGAATGATTTCTTGCTTAACCATCATATAATATTCTTGCTACTAACCAATTTATTTAATGTTTATTTGTTTATACCCTAGTAAGAGCAATTAATTTTATTTGAGGAAGAACCAGCCTCGATGAAGCATACTGGGAGTATTTTACTTCCGGTATTAACCCCCCATTTTGTGAAGGACGGAAAGTTTATTTTCGAACATTAATTTAATTTACAGTCCATTAAGGTTTAAGGAATAACTCTTAATAGTTATATTATCCACAGGCACTGGTATTCAGTCCTTGTTTATTGTTCATTTATCTGTTTCCCTCTTCAGTAAAAATGGGTTGGTCCTTCGATTAATTTAAATCAAATAATTAATTAAACATCAATTAATAAATAGAGAGTAAGCTTTCTTCCCAACACCATCCATGAACCCATGTTGATGCTGTGTTATAAAGTTCTTTCACTCCAGATGATCCACTAGCTTGCTTCGCACAATCTTCTCCATCAGCTTGTATGGTATGCAGGTTAGGGACACTGGCTTGTAGTTCAGGGCCTCCTGTCTATCCCCTTTCTTGTATATCGGAACTACATTAGCGACTTTCCAAATCTCTGGTAGTTTTGCCAGTGATTTGTTATACACTATGCAGAGTGGCAGGCACAGTGCTTCTGCTGCTTCCTTTAGTATCCAAGGGGAGATTCCATCTGGGCCTATAACCTTTGTCACATCCAACTCTTGTAAACACTTCCTTACTTCCCCACTGGTAATCTCAAACTCTTCTAGTGGTTCCTGGTTAACTATTTTCTCTCTTATTTCTGGAATCTCTCCTTGCTCTAAGGTGAAGACCTCCAGGAATTTCTTATTCAGTTCCTCACACACTTCCTTGTCGTTTGTAATGAATCCTTCTGCCCCTATTCCTTTTTTCATTACCTGTTCCTTTACTATTGTTTTGCTCCTAATGTGGCTATGCAACAATTTAGGCTGAGTCTTTGCCTTGCTTGCAATGTCATTTTCGCATTGTCTTTCTGCCTCTCTTCTCATCCTGACATACTCATTCCTGGCATTCTGGTATCTTTCTCTACTCTCAAGTGTCCTGTTATTCCTATAGTTTCTCCATGTCCTTTTACTTTGCTGCTTAGCTAGTCTACATCTCTGAATAAACCATTGGTTTCTCATCTACATATCATTGTTTTCCTTTTGGACTGGGACAAACTTGTTTGCTGCTTCCGTGCACTCCTGCGTGATGAGGTCCATCATGTTTTGAGTCGTATTTCCCCTGAGCTCTGTTCCCCATATTATATCTGTTAGGAATTTTCTTATCTCCTCACAGTTTCCCTTTCGGAATGCCAGCCTTTTTTCAGTACCCCTCCTCGAGTTCAATAACCCTTCCTCAACCAGATACTCAAACGCCAGTACACTGTGGTCGCTCTTTCCTACTGGGGCCTCAAAGTCGATTTCCCTTATGTCACAGTCGTTCAGAGTGAAGACTAGGTCGAGTCTCGCTGGTTCATCGTTTCCTCTCATCCTAGTGGGTTCCCTGACATGTTGACTTAGAAAGTTTCTTGTCGCCACCTCCATTAGTATGGCTCTCCATGTATCCTCTTCTCCATGCGGTTCCTTGTTCTCCCAGTACATCCTTCCGTGATTGAAGTCTCTCATGATGAGCAGATGGGATCTATTTCTACAGGCAGCAGAGGCTGTTTTCTGAATTATAGTGTTAACTGCCATGTTGTTGTTGTCATACTCTTGTCTTGGTCTTCTGTCATTTGGTGGAGGGTTATATATCACTGCTACTACTACGTTTGGTCTTCCCAATGTCATGAGTGCCTGTTATGTAGTCTCTGAATCCCTCCCAGCCCGGGATGACCATCTCCTTGAAACTCCATTCCTTTCTCATTAATAGGGCTACTCCACCTCCTCCCCGTCCTTCCCCTCTCTTTCCTTATTACAGTGTAGTCCTGGGGAAACACCACATTCGTTTTGATGCCTGAGAGTTTTCTTTCTGTCAGCCCGATTACATCTGGGTTCACTTGTCGACTATGAATGAGTGTAGAGGAGACTAGGAGTGAGTGTGGAGGAGACTATGAATGAGTGTAGAGGAGACTAGGAATGCGTGAGGAGACTAGGAGTGAATGTGGAGGAGACCAGGAGTGGGTGTAGAGAAGAGTAGGAGTGAGTTTAGGAGACTAACCACACAATGGAAACACGCAATAATTGTTCCCATACGGAAGTCCAATGACCCTGGTAATTACAGACCTATCAGTCTCATGTCATGCACTTGCAAGATGCTTGAAAGGATCATCCTAAACCGACTGTTGCACAAAATAGGCAGGTTAGGGGAGGGGGTCAATGGATTTGTTAAAGGACGGAGCACAGCAAATTGTATAGTTAATTACTTGGCTAATGACACGGCTAGGTACTCTGTATTTGTTGACATCAAAGGAGCCTTCGACAAAGCACAGGGGATTGCGATCCTGGACGAGCTTGCATGCATGGGTGTCAAGGGGAGACTCATGAAATGGGTTGAAGACTACCTCACAGGAAGGAAAGCCAAGACTAGGAATGGGTGTAGAGGAGACTAGGAGTGGGTGAGGATGAGACAAGGAGTGTGGAGGAGACTAGGAGTGGGTGTGGAAGAGACTAGGAGTGTGTGTGGAAGAGACAAGAAGTGTGTGTACAAGAGACTAGGAGTGGGGGTAGAGGAGACTAGGAACGAGTGTAGAGGAGATTAGGAGTAGGTGTGGATGAGATTAGGAGTGAGTGTGGAGGAGAGTAAGAGTGAGTTTAGAGGAGACTAAGAGTGAATGTGGAGGAGACTAGCAGTGTGTGTGGAGGAGACTATGAATGAGAGTACAGGAGATTAAGAGAGAGTGTAGAGGAGACTAAGAGTGTGTGTGGAGGAGACTAGAAGTGTGTGTGGAGGAGACTAGGAGTGAGTGTGAAGGAGACTAAGGAAGGGTGTATAGGAGACTTGGAGTGGGTGTGGATGAGACTAGGAGTGTGGAGGAGACAAGGTGTGAGTGGAGAGGAGACAAGGAGTGGGAGTGGAAAAGACTAGAAGTGGGTGTGGAGGAGATCAACAGTGAGTGTAGAGGAGACTAGGAGTGAGTGTGAAGGAGACTAGGAGTGAGTGTAGAGGAGATTAGGAGTGTTTTGGAGGAGTCTAGGAGTGGGTCTGGATGAGACTATGAGTGTGGAGGAGACTAGGTGTGAGTGTAGAGGAGAATAGTAGTGGGTGTGGATGTAATAACCCTCAATGTTCCTTTTATTATCACCCTGAACCTTTCAATGGTAACCCTTCTCTGTACTCTGTGAACGGCTCTCTCTTCGCTCAATACCCCAGCTTAACTCTGTTACAGTCCAGTATGACCCCTCACTGGACAGCCACGAATATAAACTGAATATTAAATGAGGAGGACATAACAAGGATAGGGGTAATTAATTTATTACTAATTATAAACTAAAAAACATTAAAACTGGCACCACCTTCCAAACATAAATGAATGTGTCTAAAATTATTGAGACCCTAGGAAGGAAGGGACTCAATAATCAGGGAACTCAAAGTAAATGACTCTTAATGGATTAAACCTGTAGTCTTACGGAACTGAACGGGAGATTCTAGAGCGACTTTACTATTCATAAGATGGAGAACACAGGGGAATTTCTAGCACAGCAAATAAGAATCACAAGAATGAATAACTCAGTCATTAATAAAAGGGAACAGATAACTAAACAAAAAATTATGTTAATATTTTTTATTTATTGGAACCAGCATATTTGAATCAAAATTGAAACATAGCCTGCTCTAATAAAAATTAAAATCTCCTATTAGGCACAGCCTGTAATACCAGTGTTACAACTCAAGTGCACTATACCTTAAATACTGCAGCTTGCCAAAGGATGTTGATTGGCTGCCCACAGGTCAGTTGACCTGTATGTACCTCAGCCGAGGTCCCCAGACACACTAACACTTCTTTCTTAAAAACGCTCACCAGTGGGACAGGTTCCACCCCCTCGTTCCTAGGCCCACATTAACTCTGCCTATCCCAAGCCTATGGCCAATGGATTTTACCATGACTAGGTGCTCTAGAAACCGGGTCAATGGCATGGGCAGGCACTACCCTGTGAGGCCCCGCCTCCCCAGGCCTACATGTCTTTAACCAATCCGGATCAGGCTTGACCATAAGGGTCAATTCCTCTTGACAGAAAACTCCAAAAACTGGGATGACACCAACGACTTTCCTGGCTGGGCACCCACGTGTAACTTGAGATCACAAGTTTATTAGCCCTGGGGTAATATACCCAAATTCGTCACTGGCCCGAAGGACAGGAGAGAGAGGGGAGCAAGTGGCTTCAAGCTGTTTATGACCCCGTGACAAAAGACAGAAATGGCCCAAGGGAGAGTAGGCAAGCGAGAGAAGGGAAGGGGAAGAGGAAGGAGAAGAGAAAGGGGGAAGGGAGAAGGGGAAGGGGCTATGGTGTGCATATACCATTACATGGAGCAGACTAGGAGTGAGTGTGGAAGAGACTAAGACAGTGTGTACAAGTGATTAGGAGTGGGTAGAGGAGACTAGGAATGAGTGAAGAGAAGATTAGGAGTGATTGTGGAGGAGACTATGAGTGGGTGTTGATGAGACTAGTAGTGAGTGTGGAGGGGACTAAGAGTGAGTGTGGAGGAGACTATGAGTGGGTGTTGATGAGACTAGTAGTGAGTGTGGAGGGGACTAAGAGTGAGTGTGGAGGAGACTATGTGTGAGTGTTGAGGAGACTAAGAGTGAGTGTAGAGGAGAATAGAAGTGGGTAAAGAGGAGACAAGGAGTGAGGGTGGAGGAGACTAAGTGTGAGTTCAGCGGAAACTAGGAGTGAGTGTGGAGCAGAGGAGACTAGGAGTGAGTGTGGAGAAGACTAGGAGTGGGTGTACATGAGAGTGGAGGAAACGAGGAGGGCGTGTATAGGAGACTAGGAGAGAGTGGAGAGGAGAATAGCAGTTAGTGTGGAGAAGAGTAGGAGTGTGTGTGGAGGAGACTTTGAATGAGGAAGGAGGAGACTAGAAGTGGGAGTAGATGAGACTAGGAGTGGGAGTGGAGGAGACTAAGAGGGAGTGTAGAGGAGACTAGGAGTGAGTGTGAAGGAGTTAGTGTGCAGCAGACTAGGAATGGGTCTAAAGGAGACTAGGAGTGAGTGGAGAGGAGACTAGGAGTGTGTGTGGAGGAGTCTACGAATGAGTGTGGAGGAGACTAGAAGTTGATGTAGATGAGAATAGGAGTGGGAGAGAAGGAGACTAAGAGTGAGAGGGTAGAGAAGACTAGGAGAGAATGTGGAGGACACTAGGAGTTAGTGTGGAGAAGACTAGGAGTAGTGTTGTGGGGTGTGTGCTAATTTGGTCGGGTGTGTGGTAGTGTGGTGGGGTGTGTGGTAGTGTTGTGAGGTGTGTGGTTGTGTGCTGGGGTGTGGTAGTGTGTTGGGGGGTGACGTAGTGTGGTGGGGTGTTTGGTAGTGTGGTGGGGTGTGTGGTAGTGTGGTGGGGTGTGTGGTAGTGTTGTGGGGTGTGTGGTAGTGTGGCGGGGTGTGTTGTAGTGTGGGTAATGTGTGGTACTGTGGAGGGGTGTGTGGTAGTGTGATGGGGTGTGTGGTAGTGTGATGGGGTGTGTGGTAGTGTGGTGGACTGACTAGTAGTGTGGTGGGGTGTGTGGTAGTGTGGTGCGGTGCGTGGTAGTTTGGTGGGGTGTGTGCTAGTGTGATGGGGTGTGTATAGTAGTGTGGTGGGGAGTGTGGAAGTGTAGTGGGGTTGAGTGATTGCTAGGTGGGGTGTGTGGTAGTCTGGTGGGGTGTGTGGTAGCGTGGTGGGGTGTGTGGTAGTGTGGTGGGGTGTTTGGTAGTGTAGTGGGTTTTTCATAGCGAGGTGGGGTGTGTGGTAGTGTTGTGGGGTTTGTGGTAGTGTGGTGGTGTGAGGTACTGTGGTGGGGTAGTGTGGTAGTGTGGTGGGGGTATGGTAGTGTGGTGGGGTGTGTGGTAGTGTGGTGGGGTGTGTGGTAGTGTGGTGCTTCTGTGGTAGTGTAATAGGTGTGTAATAGCGAGGTGGGGTGTGTGGTAGTGTGGTGGGGTGTGTGGTAGTGTTGTGGGGTGTGTGGTAGTTTGGTGGGTGTGTGGTAGTGTGCTGGGGTGTGTGTGGTAGTGTGGTGGGGTGTGTGGTAGTGTGGTGCTTCTGTGGTAGTGTAATGGGTGTGTAATAGCGAGGTGGGGTGTGTGGTAGTGTGGTGGGGTGTGTGGTAGTGTTGTGGGGTGTGTGGTAGTTTGGTGGGGTGTGTGGTAGTGTGCTGGGGTGTGTGTGGTAGTGTGGTGGGGTGTGTGGTAGTGTTCTGAAGTGTGTGGTAGTGTTGTGGGGTGTGTGGTAGTGTGGTGGATTGTATGATAGTGTGGTGGGGTGTGTGGTAGTGTGGTGGGATGTGTGGTAGTGTGGTGCGGTGTGTGGTAGTGTGGTGGGGTGTGTGGCAGTGTGGTGAGGTGTGTGGTATTGTGGTGGGTGTATGGTAGTGTGATAGGGTTGTGTAGTAGTGTGGTGGGGTGTGTGGTAGTGTGGCGGGGTGCGTGATAGTGTTATGGGGTGGGTGGTAGTGTGGTGGGGTGTATGGTAGTGTGGAGGGGTTGTGTGGTTGTGTGGTGGGGTGTGTATTAGTGTGGTGGGGTATGTATTAGTGTTGTGGGGTGTGTGTTAGTGCGGTGGGATGTGTGTAGTACTGTGGTGTGGTGTGTGGTAGTGTGGTGGGGTTTGAGTTAGTGTGGTGGGATTGTGTAGTATTGGTTTGGGATGTGTGGTAGTGTAGTGGGGGTGCGTGGTAGTGCGGTAGGGTGTGTGGTAGTATGGTGGGGTGTGTGGTAGTGTGGTGGGGTGTATGGTAGTGTGGTGGGGGGATGTGTGGTAGTGTTGTTGGTGTGTGTTAGTGTAGTGGGATGTGTGTAGAAGTGTGGTGGGGTGTATGTTAGTGTGGTGGGGGTGTGTAGTAGTGATGTGGGGTGTGTGTTAGTGTTGTGGGATGTGTGTATTAGTCTGGCGGGGAGTGTGGTAGTGTAGTGGGGTGTGTTGCAGTGCGGTGGGGTGTGTGGTAGTGCGGTGGGGTGTGTGGAAGTGTGGTGGGGTTGTGTGGTAGTGTAGTGGGGTGTTTGGTAGTGAAGTGGGGTGTGTGGTAGTGTGGTGGGGGTGTTTGGTAGTTTGGTGGGGTGTGTGGTTGTGTTGTGAGGTGTGTGGTTGTGTGCTGGGGTGTGGTAGTGTGTTGGGGGGTGACGTAGTGTGGTGGGGTGTTTGGTAGTGTGGTGGGGTGTGTGGTAGTGTGGTGGGGTGTGTGGTAGTGTTGTGGGGTGTGTGGTAGTGTGGCGGGGTGTGTTGTAGTGTGGGTAATGTGTGGTACTGTGGAGGGGTGTGTGGTAGTGTGATGGGGTGTGTGGTAGTGTGATGGGGTGTGTGGTAGTGTGGTGGACTGACTAGTAGTGTGGTGGGGTGTGTGGTAGTGTGGTGCGGTGCGTGGTAGTTTGGTGGGGTGTGTGCTAGTGTGATGGGGTGTGTATAGTAGTGTGGTGGGGAGTGTGGAAGTGTAGTGGGGTTGAGTGATTGCTAGGTGGGGTGTGTGGTAGTCTGGTGGGGTGTGTGGTAGCGTGGTGGGGTGTGTGGTAGTGTGGTGGGGTGTTTGGTAGTGTAGTGGGTTTTTCATAGCGAGGTGGGGTGTGTGGTAGTGCTGTGGGGTTTGTGGTAGTGTGGTGGTGTGAGGTACTGTGGTGGGGTAGTGTGGTAGTGTGGTGGGGGTATGGTAGTGTGGTGGGGTGTGTGGTAGTGTGGTGGGGTGTGTGGTAGTGTGGTGCTTCTGTGGTAGTGTAATAGGTGTGTAATAGCGAGGTGGGGTGTGTGGTAGTGTGGTGGGGTGTGTGGTAGTGTTGTGGGGTGTGTGGTAGTTTGGTGGGTGTGTGGTAGTGTGCTGGGGTGTGTGTGGTAGTGTGGTGGGGTGTGTGGTAGTGTGGTGCTTCTGTGGTAGTGTAATGGGTGTGTAATAGCGAGGTGGGGTGTGTGGTAGTGTGGTGGGGTGTGTGGTAGTGTTGTGGGGTGTGTGGTAGTTTGGTGGGGTGTGTGGTAGTGTGCTGGGGTGTGTGTGGTAGTGTGGTGGGGTGTGTGGTAGTGTTCTGAAGTGTGTGGTAGTGTTGTGGGGTGTGTGGTAGTGTGGTGGATTGTATGATAGTGTGGTGGGGTGTGTGGTAGTGTGGTGGGATGTGTGGTAGTGTGGTGCGGTGTGTGGTAGTGTGGTGGGGTGTGTGGCAGTGTGGTGAGGTGTGTGGTATTGTGGTGGGTGTATGGTAGTGTGATAGGGTTGTGTAGTAGTGTGGTGGGGTGTGTGGTAGTGTGGCGGGGTGCGTGATAGTGTTATGGGGTGTGTGGTAGTGTGGTGGGGTGTATGGTAGTGTGGAGGGGTTGTGTGGTTGTGTGGTGGGGTGTGTATTAGTGTGGTGGGGTATGTATTAGTGTTGTGGGGTGTGTGTTAGTGCGGTGGGATGTGTGTAGTACTGTGGTGTGGTGTGTGGTAGTGTGGTGGGGTTTGAGTTAGTGTGGTGGGATTGTGTAGTATTGGTTTGGGATGTGTGGTAGTGTAGTGGGGGTGCGTGGTAGTGCGGTAGGGTGTGTGGTAGTATGGTGGGGTGTGTGGTAGTGTGGTGGGGTGTATGGTAGTGTGGTGGGGGGATGTGTGGTAGTGTTGTTGGTGTGTGTTAGTGTAGTGGGATGTGTGTAGAAGTGTGGTGGGGTGTATGTTAGTGTGGTGGGGGTGTGTAGTAGTGATGTGGGGTGTGTGTTAGTGTTGTGGGATGTGTGTATTAGTCTGGCGGGGAGTGTGGTAGTGTAGTGGGGTGTGTTGCAGTGCGGTGGGGTGTGTGGTAGTGCGGTGGGGTGTGTGGAAGTGTGGTGGGGTTGTGTGGTAGTGTAGTGGGGTGTTTGGTAGTGAAGTGGGGTGTGTGGTAGTGTGGTGGGGGTGTTTGGTAGTTTGGTGGGGTGTGTGGTTGTGTGGAAGGGTGTGTGGTAGTGTGGTGGGGTTGTGTGATAGCCAGGTGGGGTGTGTGGTAGTGTGTTGGGATGTGTGGTAGTGTGGTGGGGTGTCTGGTGGTGTGGTCGGGTGTGTGGTAGCGTTGTGGGGTGTGTGGTATTGTGGTGGGGAGTGTGGTAGTATTGTGGGGTGTGTGGTTGTGTATTGGGGTGTGGTAGTGTGGTGTAGAGGGTGTGGTAGTGTGGTGGGGTGTTTGGTAGTGTGGTGGGTGTGTGGTAGCGAGGTAGGGTGTGTGGTTGTGTGTAGTACTGTGGTCGCGATGAGTGGTTGTGTGGAGGGGTGTGTGGTAGTGTGGTGGGGGGGGGGGGGTGCTAGTGTGATGGGATGTGTGTAGTAGTGTAGTGGGGAGTGTGGTAGTGTAGTGGGGTGTGTATAGTAGTGTGGAGGGGAGTGTGGTAGTGTGGTGGGGTTGTGTGGTAGTGTGGTGGGATATGTAGTTATGTGGTGGGGTTGTGGTAGTGTGGCGGGTTGTGTGGGAGTGTGGTAGGGTAGTGTGGTGGGGTGTGTGGTAGTGTAGTGGGGTTTTGTGGTAGTGTGTTGGGGGGTGTGGTAGTGGGGTTTGGTATGTAAGTAGTATGGTGTTTGTGTGGTAGTGTGTTGGGTTGTGTGGTAGTGTGGTGGGGGTTTGTGGTAGTGTGGAGGGATGTGTACTCACCTAGTTGTACTCACCTATTTGTGTTTGCTGGGGTTGAGCTCTGGCTCTTTGGTCCCGCCTCTCAACCGTCAATCAACAGGTGTACAGATTCCTGAGCCTATTGGGCTCTATCATATCTACACTTGAAACTGTGTATGGAGTCAGCCTCCACCACATCACTTCCTAATGCATTCCATTTGTCAACCACTCTGACACTAAAAAAGTTCTTTCTAATATCTCTGTGGCTCATTTGGGCACTCAGTTTCCACCAGTGTCCCCTTGTGCGTGTACCCCTTGTGTTAAATAGCCAGTCTTTATCTACCCTATCAATTCCCTTCAGAATCTTGAATGTGGTGATCATGTCCTCCCTAACTCTTCTGTCTTCCAGCGAAGTCTGGTTTAATTCCCGTAGTCTCTCCTCGTTGCTCATTCCTCACAGCTCGGGTACTAGTCTGGTAGCAAACCTTTGAACCTTTTCCAGTTTAGTCTTATCCTTGACTAGATATGGACTCCATGCTGGAGCCGCATACTCCAGGATTGGTCTGACATATGTGGTATACAAAGTTCTGAATGATTCTTTACACACGTTTCTGAATGCCGTTCGTATGTTGGCCAGCCTGGCATATGCCGCTGATGTTATCCTCTTGATATGTGTTGCAGGAGACAGGTCTGGCGTGATATCAACCCCCAAGTCTTTTTCTTTCTCTGACTCCTGAAGAATTTCCTCTCCCAGATGATACCTTGTATCTGGCCTCCTGCTCTCTACACCTATCTTCATTACATTATATTTGGTTGGGTTAAACTCTAACAACCATTTGTTCGACCATTCCTTCAGCTTGTCTAGGTCTTCTTGAAGCCTCAGACAGTCCTCTTCTGTTTTAATCCTTCTCATAATTTTACCGTCGCCCGCAAACATTGAGAGAAATGAATCGATACTTTCCGGCAGATCATTTACATATATCAGAAACAAGATAGAACCGAGTACAGAGCCCTGTGGGACACCACTGGTGACTTCAAGCCAATCGGAGGTCTTACCCCTCACCGTAACTCTCTGCTTCCTAATGCTTAGGTACTCCCTTATCCACTGGAGCACCTTACCAGCTACACCTGCCTGTCTCTCCATCTTATGTACCAGCCTCTTATGCGGTACTGTGTCAAAGGCTTTCCGACAATCCAAGAAAATGCAGTCCGCCCAGCCCTCTCTTTCTTGCTTAATCTTTGTCACCTGATCTTAGAATTCTATCAAGCCTGTAAGGCAAAATTTACCCTCCCTGAACCCATGTTGGCGATTTGTCACGAAGTCCCTTCTCTCCAGATGTGTTACCAGGTTTTTTCTCACGATCTTCTCCATCACCTTGCATGGTATACAAGTCAAGGACACTGGCTTGTAGTTCAGTACCTCTTGCCTGTCGCCCTTTTTGTATATTGGGACCACATTCGCCGTCTTCCATATTTCTGGTAGGTCTCCCGTCTCCAGTGACTTACTATACACTATGGAGAGTGGCAAGCAAAGTGCCTCTGCACACTCTTTCAGTATCCATTGTGCGATCCCGTCTGGACCAACAGCCTTTCTAACATCCAGATCCAGCAGGTGTCTCTTGACCTCCTCTCTCGTAATTTCGAACTCTTCCAAGGTCACCTGGTTTACCTCCCTTTGTCCTAGCACAGTGACCTCACCTTGTTCTATTGTGAAGACCTCCTGGAACCTCTTGTTGAGTTCTTCTCCCACCTCTCTGTCATTCTCTGTATACCTGTCCTCGCCTGTTCTAAGTTTCAATACCTGTTCTTTCACTGTTGTTTTCCTTCTGATATGACTGTGGAGTAGCTTTGGTTCGGTCTTGGCTTTGTTTGCTATATCATTTTCAAAACTTTTCTCTGCTTCTCTTCTCACCCTGACGTACTCATTCCTGGTTCTCTGGTATTTCTCTCTGCTTTCTGGTGTTCTGTTATTCCGGAAGTTCCTCCACACTCTTTTGTTCAGTTTCTTTGCTTCCATACATGCCCTATTATACCATGGATTCTTCTGTTGCTTCTCGGATTTTTCCCTTTGGGCCGGGATGAACCTGTTTACTGCCTCCTGACACTTTTGGGTAACATAGTCCATCATACCTTGTACAGACTTATCTCTGAGGTCTGTGTCTTAAGGTATTTCACTTAGGAAACTTCTCATCTGTTCATAATTCCCCTTTCGGTATGCCAGCTTTTTGATTCCTAGTTCTTTTTTGGGGGAGATAATTCCTAGCTCTACCAGGTACCCAAAGTTCAATACACTGTGGTCACTCATTCCCTAGGGCGCTTCCATCTTAACTTCCCTTATATCCCACTCATTTAGGGTAAATATCAAATCCAGCATTGCTGGTTCATCTTCTCCTCTCATTCTTGTTGGTTCTTTGATGTGCTGGCTTAGAAAGTTTCTTGTTGCCACGTCCAGCAGCTTAGTTCTCCAAGTTTCTGGTCCTCCATGCGGGTGTCTGTTCTCCCAGTCTATCTTCCCATGGTTGAAGTCTCCCATAATTAGTAGTCCAGATCCATTCCTGCTAGCAACAGAAGCTGCTCTTTCTATTATGTTAATGGTGGCCATGTTGTTTCTATCATATTCCTGTCTAGGTCTTCTGTCATTTGGTGGTGGATTATATATGACTACGACTATAATTTTTTTCCCTCCATTTGTTACGGTACCTGCTATGTAGTCACTGAAACCTTCACAGCCTTGAATAACCATCTCCTCAAAATTCCAGCCATTTCTTACCAGCAGAGCTACACCACCACCACCACCTCTTCCTTCCCTCTCTTTCCTCATAACATAATAGTCCTGTGGGAACACTGCGTTTGTTATCGTTTTCGTTAGCTTTGTTTCTGTGAGGGCTATTATGTCTGGGTTTTCTTCTAGTACCCATTCTCCAAGCTCATTTGCTTTATTTGTAATTCCATCTTTTTTAGTGTACATTGCTTTGAGGCTCACTTTCTTCTGTCCCTTCTCAAATCGCCTCCATGGTGAGTGTTCTGCTAGTGGGGGAAGCTATTCCATGGGTGTGAGGACCTGTGAGGTGGATAACAGGGTCTCAGAGGATACTGGGATGTGGGCGGGGGATCCACTGATGGGGGAGGGACAGGGAGGGTTTGGGGTGAAATGGGAGGGAGGACAGGAAGGAAAGGGGGGAGGGAGGACTCAGCGGGAGGAAGGGAGGGGTAGAAGGGTGGGGATTGGGTGTGGGGAAGGGAGATTTGGCTGAACATTTGAGTGGGGGCAGGTAGGGGTTTGGGCTTTGAGAAACAGAAGGAACTAGCAAATCTGTTATCAACTCTCAAATAAGATTTTCTAGATTAATACCCACAAAGGACTCCTCTTTCATAGCACTATGCTACCAGGATGTAGATGTGGATACAATCATCAAGGGAGAAAACATACGTATGTTGAAGGATAAACATTTCCAGGTTATTATTCCTCCTGACACTTTTTGTCTTCCTGAGCTGCAGGCCAGGAAGACAATAATCTTGATGAGACTTGATGCAGGAATTACTGAAGACACCCCAGAAAATATTAAACACGATATAGAACATAGAAATGATTAAGCCAAGGTAGAAGAGGTAATCCTCATGCCGAGAGTGTCTAACATGATGAAAATAAGGTTTGAAGAAATCTCCATGGCACAGAAAGCCCTCAGCCAAGGTATCCATTGCAACTACTATCACCTTAGCACGGACAACAACAACCTTGAGCAGGAGGAATACTATAACATTACCCCTTGTTGGACATGCTATAAATACGATCATACAGCCGCAGAGTGCAAACAAACGGGCCAAGTATGTTCAAAATGTGCTGGGCAGGGACACACATACAGAGACTGCATAAATATATCGAACCCCAAATGTCTCAACTGTGCGCATCCCCACCGCACACTGGCCTCAATATGTCCCATTAGGAAGGACATCCTAAAACAAAAAAGGGCCGATGCCTTAGCAAAAAAGACAGCAATGGCCAATGATACTTATGCAGGTATAACTACCACCAATGCTTGGTCTAACAAGGTATCACATAATCCAGCAAACACTACCCCACACACTCCAACAAACATGACCTCACAGGTAAATGGGGACCTACCCACAAAGATCCTGAGCAGTATGTTCTTTGCTCATTTAGAAAACATAGCAAACCCAGGGTCATTTAGATCTGTAATTAAGAAAATGTACAAGATGAATAGTCTCCCATTAATGGAATTCCCAGACACTAACTCCACTAACATCATAAAAGCCCTGGTGGACATCAATGTAGCCAGCACTACCCCAACTGTGACTAACTCCCAACAAGTGCCAGCACCCACGACCCCAGCAACCACCAACAAGCCAGAGGAAGATGATACAACACCAGCAACTACCACTCAGGACCCCCGGAGACGGGCCACACATAAACAACAAAACATACAAGTACCACAGGACCAGGGACCCACAACGGTTCTCACTGATTCCCGCACACCCACACAAAATGTCACTCAAGCCTCAGTAGAGGCCCCAAACACAATCAATTTCTTCTCAAGCAAAACAACCCACCGGGTTACCCACAAGACCCTCAGAGAGCAAATACAAACCCATCAAATAAAATTCCAACACAACATTCCCGGTGTCACTACGAATGACGTGTACGACCGGATAATGTAAAATACTTTTAACTCAAACCGAAAACCCATAACCATTCAACAGATAAGCAGCGAGGACTTTGACGCAATGCGCAATGGTTATGGAACGATCCCAAACAATCCACAAGGTGGAAGAAACCCATCAGATTCAACATAGCCATCCAGTCAATAACAACAATTCAACACAATGTTCTATGCTGGACTCCGCACAGAGCATTGGAACTCAGCAACTTGTACAGAGAAATAGACCCTGATATAATACTCATTAACAGCCATGGAAAAAAGAACAGCGAGAAGATCAAGATCTTCAATTACAACATTTACCAGGTCAACAGAGCTGACCAGGCCAACGATGGAGCGGCAATTGCCGTAAAAAGAAATATTCCTCACAAAATTCTAGATAACTTCCAGGAAAATTTCCTGGCAATTGAACTCCAAACTACGAAAGGTATAATCTTCATAGGAACATGATACCAACCACCAAGACGTCCTTACCTTCCCCTTGCCGACATTATGAAACTTACCAGAAGGAACAGACCCGCCTACTTTCTGGGAGATCTGAACGCCAAGCACAGAACACTGGGACATGGAAAGAACAACCAAGCAGGATAAGCCATCCACAATATGATAAGGTACGGAAATCTAACCCACCTGGGCCCAGACTTCCCAACTTACGTCAGACAAGGCCACAGTGGTAAACCAGACATAATACTGTCAAACAACCACCACTTCCTAAACACCCGCATAGAAAGGGGCCCTGTGAGCACAAGCGACCACCTACCAATAATAATGACGCTGTCAAATGTTGATGGTATTGTTGCTGAATTTTCTGATCGATTTAAATCCATAGGTTGTTATACTGATAGCAAAGTACATCTGCATATCAACCCAGATGTAATTCCAGTTGCCCAACCACATCGCCGACAACCATTCCATACTCGCAAGAAAGTCGATGCTGAACTGGATAGGCTGATAGAACTAGATATCATTGAACCAGTAACAGGCCCAACACCATGGGTAAGCCCAATTGTCACTCCACCAAAGCCGAAGAATCCAGATGAGATACGCATTTGTGTGGACATGCGTGTTCCCAACAAGGCAATAATGCGTGAACGCCATCCTACACCGACTGTAGATGATATGATCTACCGCTTGAATGGTGCAACTATATTCAGCAAGTTAGATTTAAACAAGGGCTATCATCAGCTTGAACTTGATGATGAGAGTCGCTTCATCACAACGTTTACGACACATCGAGGTCTGTATAGGTACAAGCGCCTGAGTTTTGGTATTAACAGTGCTGCCGAGGTATTCCAGCACATCATCAGCCAGGTATTGCAAGACATACCTAATGCTGACAACATGTCTGATGACATCATTGTTTATGGCCGTACCCAAGCTGAACACGACAAAGCTCTTCGTGCAACATTGCAACGCTTACGAGAAAAGAATTTGACGCTAAGCCGAGCAAAGTGTGAGTTCAATCAACATAAAATTGAATTCTTTGGACATGTACTTAGTGACAAAGGTCTGTCTCCAGATCCTAAGAAAGTTGCAGATATAAAAAATGCTGCACCTCCTTCAACGTCCACAGAAGTACATAGTTTTCTGGGAATGGCAAACTACTGTTCTCGCTTCATTCCAGATTTTGCTACCATTACAAAGCCTCTACGTGAGCTCCTGAAGAAAAATGCATCATGGTACTGGAGCGATATCGAGCAAAATGCATTTGATGCTGTGAAAGATGCACTAGTAGAGAATGCGACTGCTGCATACTTTGATCCATCAATGGACACTGAGTTAACGGTGGATGCTAGTCCTGTTGGTTTAGGTGCTGTTTTAGCCCAACACAAACCTGGTCAACCAGATTCCCGAGTAGTAATTGCCTACGCCAGCCGTTCTCTCACAGATGTTGAGCAACGATACAGTCAGACAGAGAAGGAAGCTCTTGCTCTTGTATGGGGCTGTGAACACTTCAATGTGTATCTGCTTGGTGCGCCCTTCACCACGATGGTCACTGACCACAAACCGTTGGAGACCATCTTCAATAATCCAAAGTCCAAACCACCAGCTCGCATTGAGAGATGGGCTCTTCGTCTGCAACCATACAACTTTACGGTGAAATACAAGCCGGGTGCAGGCAATCCCGCTGATTACATCAGTCGACATCCTGCCAACAGTTTCACCATCACCAAGCATCAGCAAGTTGCCGAGGAATATGTACACTCTGTAACCTGTGATGCAGTCCCTAAGGCTCTTACTCTTGATGAAATCCGTACTGCAACCCTAGAGGACCCAACTCTGCAAGCAACAGTGGATGCATTGACTAAGAAAAAGTTTCCACGCATCCCACCCTCAGGAGTTGACCAAGATGCATTCAAAGCACTTGAACGCATCCAGACAGAATTAAGTGTTACGCAACAACGCGACACTGTGCTGCGAGGTACTCGTATCGTGATTCCAGCTGTTCTCCAGCAACGTGCTCTGAAGCTTGCACTTCAAGGACACCAAGGTCTTGTTAGGACGAAACAGCTGCTACGAGAAAAGGTGTGGTTTCCTGGCATTGATCGTCAAGCAAAGGATATGCATGATGCCTGTGTCCCTTGCCAAGCTGCAGTGGATACTTCAAGACCAACACCTCTACAACCTTCACCACTACCTGCTGCACCATGGACGGAAGTATCGATGGACTTCTGCGGACCACTACCAACTGGAGAGTACTTGATGGTAGTCATTGATGATCACTCACGTTATCCAGAAGTAGAAATCATCAATTCCACATCTGCAAAGGCCGTCATCCCGAAACTCGACAAGATCTTTTCAAACTTTGGCATTCCCGAAGTTGTCAAGACAGACAATGGACCGCCATTCAATGGACAAGACTTCGTCAACTTTGCTGAGCATATTGGATTCAAACACCGCCGTGTGATGCCACTACATCCTCAAGCAAATGGAGAAGTTGAGAGATTCATGCAACCTCTCATGAAAGCGGTACGCTGTGCTCATGCCGAAGGACGATCCTGGAAACAAGCTATGTATGCTTTTCTCAGGAACTACCGTGCAACACCGCATGGAACACTGGGCAAGTCACCTGGTGAACTTTTATTTGGACGTCCTATGAGAATCGCACTACCCGTCATGCCAGCCGAGGTAACGGATAAACGTCTCGCTCAGAAGGATGCACTAGCCAAGGGCAAAATGAAAATTGCTCATGATCAACATGCAAAGGAACAGTTCATAAAGGTTGGTGACACTGTTCTCGTTAAAAAGAAAAAAGAGGGAAAGTTAGATATGCCGTATGATACAAAACCATATAAAGTGATTAGTGTAAAAGGAACTATGGTAACAGCTAGTAATAGAGATCATAGTATAACACGTAATATGGCTTATTTCAAAGTGATTCCAACTAGTGTAGAAAATGATGAAGTGCAAAGTCGTGCAAAAGAAAAAGAAAAAAATAGTTATAACCCGACAAACAATTCATCAAGGGATGTTATTGCATTTAAGGACTCTCGTCCTAAACGTCATGTTAAACGCCCTACACGATTTGATGATTAATTGTGTTCCTATGTAATGAAAAGTATTTACTTATTGTGCTAAACTAAATTTAATATTGTTTGAATAATGCAGATATCTCATTCAATATTTTGTAACTTTGTATTACAGTTTCTTTCATGTTTGTTTAACATTGCATATGTATTTTTAACATTGAAATCCTTTGTGGAAAAGATTAAGTTGTTTAAATTCTTTGTGTGCTTAATTAATGTTAAATGTATGCAGTATCTCTTGATATGTTAATAACTTACTTTGTGTCAATAACTTTGCTTTGTGCTACAAGCATGGTAGACATCCTGTATTCATTCTTTTTAAAGAAAAGGAGGGATGTCATGTTCACAGAAAATGGTACCATCCGTTTTCTATGTGCGGCGGCTGGGACGCCAGAGAGAGAAGGAAGGTAAACAAGGGAGCGTACAGGACGCCCGCCAAGCTTGGTAGCTACTAGTCATGTAATCATATTAAGTATTAAAGTCAGTAACCAAGTCATGACTTTACATCAACCCTACAACCAAGACTTCCTCAGTAACACACAAACACCACAATATATATATATATATATATATATATATATATATATATATATATATATATATATATATATATATATATATATATATATATAACTACAGTGTGGTCGTGTACAACATCTATCTCCAGGTACTCTCACCCAGTCACCTGGACGTGCTACAGACAGCTGTCTCTCAGCTGCTTCCCTAGCCTGGCAGGGCTATGGGACAACACAGCTTTACCGGAATTTCCACTAATACTGAGACACTGTTACACTCTGACTATTGTACTCACGTTTCCTCATTTCACTCATTTCGCAGGTCACTACCTCTCTGGCTGTCAACACTTAGCTTGCTCCTCGTGCGTCGACAAGATGTGGCCCTAGGCTGTCCCGGGAAAGTGGCCAAGTGGCCCAAGGGGGGTGGCCAAGGCAGGTGGCCACCGCGTGGCCCACAGCGCCCCTCCCGAGCTGAGAGTGGGGGGGGGGGGGTAGCCGGTGCGCGGGCAGGCGGGTGGCTGAGCCGGGAGGGCGGGTGGCCTGTGGGTGGCCCCCGGGCATACACATGTGGAAGGGGAATCACCAACAACCCCATTAAACCAGAGCCTGCCTTGCTCTACACTGGGGTTACAATGGCCGGCAGCGTCCCGACACTGAAGCTGCCTGGCGGAATTCAAAGTCCAACAGGGGCCTGAAATCTCACCACAATTACTCTAGGAGGCCCTGCCCGTATTCCGCCAATTGTCCATCAACACTAGACAGGTTATTTGAACCACCTGTTACACCATGAGGCTCTGCCAGCTGCTTCATGGGTGCCCACTGTCTCTGAGGCTATTTTACTGGTCCTTCCGTACCTCATCGGCCCCAAATTTCACGAAAATTGGGCCTAGACACAACCTTGGATGGCAGGAGTTCTATCCCTGCTGGACAACACGGTAACATCCGCGATTAACGGGGGTGGAGGGGGGAGACTCCCTCCTCCACCCAGCTACGTCCTCGTCCACCTGCTACCCAGTTCAAACTGACGATTTCGCGGGCTAAGGAAATTCAAAATGCCCATACCTCCCCCCCTACTTTGTCTTGACCAATCAGCAGGAAGCCGGCACACCACCATGGTGCCGCTTCCAATCACAGCTGTTCGTGACAAAACTAAAACCGTTGGGAGAGTCAAGTACCTCCCTACACCACTTCATCTCAACTCCCATCCTACTTCACAGAAACAGGAAAATTTCTGTAATTCTCTCTACAGAGCCATCACAGACCTCTAACCAGTCCCAAACGACAGTCCTTAACATAAGCTTTCATTCAACACCCCACAAGTATATGTTATTTTGAAAGCTTCAGTTTCTAGAGTCCCTAGAGCGACTAGCCTAATCTAGAAACTAGGAAAACTAGCTGAGGGAATCTAGATTCCCTCACAATTGCACTCCATCAATACACATGTATCTTAAATGCAGCTCTTGCATCTTGCATCATATGTTAGTTTGAAAGCTTCAGTTTCTAGAGTCCCTAGAGCGACTAGCCTAATCTAGAAACTAGGAAAACTAGCTGAGGGAATCTAGATTCCCTCACAATTGCACTCCATCAATATACATGTATCTTAAATGCAGCTCTTGCATCTGGACTATTCCCCACATACTTCAAGAATGCCACAATAAGATTATTCCCCAAGCCAGGTAAACCCTCAACTTAAACTGAAAACTACAGGCCAATTTCCCTCCTCGAAGTACCAGGTAAAATATTCGAAAAAATTATCAATCAGAGACTTGTGAAGTACATGGAAGAGGAAGGGAGGTATAACACCAGGCAGCATGGATTTAGAAACCGCAGAGGGGCCCATACAGCTATAGCCCTAATCTACGTGCATATAGCCAACGCAAAGTCGAAAAAAGATCAGTGTAATATAGTGCTTAGGGACGTCTCGAAAGCCTTCGACAAAGTGTGGCACACAGGCCTAAAATATAAGATATCTGAACTAGGGCTTCCTGAGAGATTTACTGCTACTCTCTGCAGCTTTATAGACAATAGAACTGCAAGGCTTAATATCGGCAGCTACTTGGGTGACGTAATAGAACTGAAAAGTGGAGTACCACAAGGAAGCTGCCTCTCCCCCACTCTATTCAACATATATACAGCTGACCTACCCCAACCCCAACATGGCGAATACATCACATACGATGACGATGTCACCCAAATAATTTGCCAACCGTGTGGGAAAAACCTGCTGGGATTGATATAAGAGGAGACTACCAGGGACTTGTACTGAACTAAATTAAAAATTTACTGTCTGCAAATTAATTCAACTAAAATCTCTAGCTAGGGTTGTAAATCCTAAATCCTCTTTTCCTAATGACAGACTGTGGGCTGTAAGGGACAGGTGGGGTGAATGACTTAGTTGATAGAAGTTCCAATCCACCTGTAGACAGGGATCTCACATCAGCTTGTATTTTATACAAGGATAAGATTTGATAAATTCAGTTGTATGACTGAACACTGGCTCTGTTTAAATCAGGGATTTAAACATACATAGTTTAACCTAGTACCATAACTTAACGGCCAATATGTTCTTATACTATAAACAACAAATTAAATTGTAAAAGTATAATAAATGACCTTAAATGTAGTCTTAATACTATTAAGTAACTACTAGAAATTATATTCAATTAAATGAACTTATATGATAACTTATAAATAACTAAGCAAGCAATTGATAACTTAATTTATATATTCAAATATATATGCAGACATATTCAGTTTATACAGTTAGCTTGACTGAATCTTTTCCAACTATGGACACTTGTGAGGTTTTTACTTATTGAGGCTGAATTCTTTTCTGACAGAATGGACACTCATGAGGTTCAGTGCTTGGATAAGATTCACAGCTACACTACAATTTTAATAAACTTACTGAAATGTGAGGCTTAGCCTCGCTTTTTAACCAACAGACAGATTTATAGGATATTAAAGTTACACAAGCATACAATTGGCCAATCATACACCAAATAACCCTCAATATACTTCTCTGCCAGTCGGGGTGCCTTGTCTGACGAGTTTGCCAGACTGATTAACTCTCTCTTGTTGAGTTTAGGCACTATATTTTGCTACAGCGTTGCTGTATGATGATCTGGTAGCGTTGCTACGTGATTTTTCTTTAACTGCGTTGCAGAAGAATGATATTTGATAAAGAATAGGAATGAAGGTGGTGGAAACCGCGTCACTGTGATCTCCACTACACTCTTATTTTATGTAATGTTCCAGGATTTTCCTTGTAGATATTGTCCAGGTACTCCCCCAGTTCTAGAGAGTATTCACTGGCGATTAAAATGTTAGATAAGGTGTCCTTGAGCTGGTAATGTTCGCTAAGGATCAGTCACTTGTTCACTCATTTGTAAACAAACGCGGAGTGCCGCGAGGCATCGTCGTGGGCGCTTCTCGCCCCCCGAGATGCTCCTCTCTCTCCCTTGAGAGGTAACTTTCAATGAATATTGATTGATTATTTTTACAGTCTAGACTTATGATTAAGATAAGATGTGATTATAATATAATTAGATATAAGATTTAAAGATTATAAGTAGTATTTGAAAGTACCACTGAATCTTATTAAGGATTCGATATTATCCCTACCGGATGTTGAATAAATGTTCCAATAGTTTTTTAATTAACAAATCCTTCTAGAAGCTTCTGGATCCTTGAAAGATCATGTACAAAGTCACGTAGGCATCAAAAGGGCCCCTGTTGCGTACGTGTTCATGGTGCCATTGTCATCCAGGATCAAGCTATAATGAATCTTTAATGATTCTAATATGATTTTGATACGATTTAGATATGATTTTGATATGATATAGATATGATATAGAAATTATACATTTCTTAGATGATTATTAGATATGGTGGGTAAAAATTTCCCACAAACCGGGCCCATCAAAGCCGCTACTAGCCGACAAGACCAAGGCGGCAATTGAACTCATAAACAATTTTGAGAAGCAAAGGAAAATTAGCACCAACAAACAAAAGTTTCAGATAATACACATTGTGAAAAGAAACCCGGACCCCATCATCCTTGACAACCATCCGATCCAATATGCGGAGGTAGGCAGAATACTGGGACTTATGATAAATAGAACAGGGACACAAATTCATGTAAGGGACCGACTAAACAAAGCCAAAGCAGCATTAAGAAAACTGAGAAGATTCCGAAGCCTCAGTACTAACATTCAGATCCACCTATATAAGGATCTAGTTCGGCCGCATCTAGAGTATCCCCCAGTACCACTGCACACCATAAAGAAAACTAACATGCAGAAACTGCAAGCAGTACAAAATAAGGCGCTAAGGAGAGCAGCAAAACACCGTCCACCATATGATCAGACAATCCAAGAGCTCCATGAACTCCTGAACATACAGCCACTAAACATCAGACTGCAACACCAAGCCATCAGGGTGTGGAACACCATCGAAATGTTAGAGGACCCAATGTTAGAAAGATTGCTCCAAGATAAGACGCCCTGCTCCCACAGCTGGTGGCCCAAGAGCCTCGATTCTCTGGATGAAAACCCCGCCCACAGTATATAATCCCCAGATGAGATATATATATGTATATTTGAACAGTTCATATATGTGTATATATGAACAACTCGATAAATAATAATACGTATGTATGAACAACTCGATAAATAATAATATTAAAATAAAAAGCCTTAAACAGAACAACGTGTGGAAGCATCGGAGTGTGTATAAATGAATGCTACACAGTATTCATCTTTGGACATCCATATATGGTGAAACACATGTGAAGAACCTCTCACACACTCACAGCTCCCTGACAGGAGGGAGCAAGCTTAGCTTAGCTGCCAACACCCACACATCGTGCCGAACAGACCGCCTGCTTTCATACCTCTCACTGTATTTCCCACTTCTATACTTCCCTTCACATATGGCTCTCCTTCCTCTTTACTCCCCCCCCCAAAAAAAAAGGGGAATTGGGGGGGGTGGAGATGGTGATCAGGTCAGGTCAGGTCAGATGGTGGGATAAGAGGGGGGGTGGGGTATAGTAAGGTCCTATCCCCTGTTCCCAGGTGTTAATACTTTTTCCCCTGACTGACCGTTTGTGTGTGTGTGTGTGTGCGTGTGCATGTGCGTGCGTGTGTGTGTGTGTGTGTACACACCTAGTTGTGCTTGCGGGGGTTGAGCTCTGGCTCTTTGGTCCCGCCTCTCAACCGTCAATCAACGGGTGTACAGGTTCCTGAGCCTATTGGGCTCTATCATATCTACACTTGAAACTGTGTATGGAGTCAGCCTCCACCACATCACTTCCTAATGCATTCCATTTGTCAACAACTCTGACACTAAAAAAGTTCTTTCTAATGTCTCTGTGGCTCATTTGGGCACTCAGTTTCCACCTGTGTCCCCTAGTGCGTGTGCCACTTGTGTTAAACATCCTGTCTTTATCAACCCTGTCAATTCCCTTGAGGATCTTGAATGTGGTGATCATGTCCCCCCTAACTCTTCTGTCTTCCAACGAAGTGAGGTTTAATTCCCGTAGTCTCTCCTCGTAGCTCATACCTCTCAGCTCGGGTACTAGTCTGGTGGCAAACCTTTGAACCTTTTCCATTTTAGTCTTATGCTTGACTAGATATGGACTCCATGCTGGTGCCGCATACTCCAGGATTGGTCTGACATATGTGGTATATAATGTTCTGAAAGATTCCTTAAAAAGTTTCTAAAGGCCGTTCTTATGTTAGCCAACCTGGTATATGCTGCTGCTGTTATCCTCTTGATATGAGCATCAGGGGACAGGTCTGGCGTGATATCAACCCCCAGGTCTTTCTCTCTCTCTCGGACTCTTGAAGTATTTCATCTCCCAAGTGATACCTTGTATCTGGTCTCCTGTTTCCTACCCCTATATTCATTACATTACATTTGCTTGGATTAAACTCTAACAGCCATTTGTTCGACCATTCCTGCAGCTTGTCCAGGTCTTCTTGAAGCCTCAAGCTGTCCTCCTCTGTCTTAATCCTTCTCATAATTTTGGCGTCGTCAGCAAACATTGAGAGGAATGAGTCTATACCCTCTGGGAGATCATTTACGTATATCAGAAACAGGATAGGTCCAATTACAGAGCCCTGTGGGACTCCACTGGTGACTTCACGCCAGTCTGAGGTCTCACCCCTCACTGTAACTCTCTGCTTCCTATTGTTTAGGTACTCCCTTATCCACTGGAGCGCCCTACCAGTTACTCCTGCCTGTTTCTCTAGCTTATGCATCAACCTTTTATGGGGTACTGTGTCAAAGGCTTTCTGACAGTCCAAAAAAATGCAGTCCGCCCACCCTTCTCTTTCTTGTTTAATCTTTGTCACCTGATCGTAGAATTCTATCAATCCTGTAAGGCAAGATTTACCCTCCCTGAACCCATGTTGATGGGTTGTCACGAAGTCTCTTCTCTCCAGATGTGTTATTAGGTTTTTTCTCACAATCTTCTCCATCACCTTGCATGGTATACATGTTAAGGACACTGGCCTGTAGTTCAGTGCCTCTTGTCTGTCACCCTTTTTGTATATTGGTACTACATTAGCAGTCTTCCATATTTCTGGTAGGTCCCCCGTTTCCAGTGACCACACTATGGAGAGTGGTAGGCAAAGTGCTCCTGCACACTCTTTCAATACCCATGGCGAGATTCCATCCGGCCCAACAGCTTTTCTCACATCCAGCTCCAATAGGTGCTTTTTGACCTCATCTCTTGTAATTTCGAACCTATCCAAGGTCACCTGGTTTGCTGCCACCTCTTCTAGCGCCGCGAAATCTCCCTGTTCTATTGTAAAGACCTCCTGGAACCTTTTGTTGAGTTCTTCACACACCTCTTTGTCATTCTCTGTGTACTTGTCCTCGCCCACCCTAAGTTTCATCACCTGGTCCTTCAATGTTGTCTTCCTCCTGATGTGACTGTGTAGTAGCTTTGGTTCGGTCTTGGCTTTATTAGCTATATCATTTTCATACCATTTCTCAGCTGCTCTTCTCACACTGACATACTCGTTCCTGGTTCTCTGGTATCTCTCTCTACTTTCTGGTGTTCTGTTATTACGGAAGTTCCTCCATGCTCTTTTGTTCAGCTCCTTTGCTTTCATACATTCCCTATTAAACCACGGATTCTTCCTTTGCTTCTCTGTTTTTTCCTGTCAGGCTGGGACAAACCTGCTTACAGCCTCCTGACATTTTTGGGTGACACAGTCCATCATGTCTTGTACGGACTTGGTTCCGAGTTCTGTGTTCCAATGTATATCCCATAGGAATTTATTCATTTCCTCATAGTTTCCCTTTCGGTACGCCAGCCCTTTGTTTCCCAGTTCTTTTTTGGGTGTGATAATTCCCAGCTCAACCAGGTACTCAAAGCTCAATACACTATGATCACTCATTCCCAAGGGGGCTTCCAACTTAACTTCCCTTATATCCGACTCATTTAGGGTAAATATCAGATCAAGCAAGGCTGGTTCATCCCCTCCTCTCATTCTTGTCGGTCCCTTGAATTGTTGACTTAGAAAGTTTCTTGTTGCCACATCCAGCAGCTTAGCTCTCCATGTGTCTGGGCCTCCATGTGGGTCTCTGTTCCCCCAATCTATCTTCCCATGGTTGAAGTCTCTCATGATTAGAAGTCTGGATCCGTTCCTGCTAGCCACAGAAGCTGCTCTCTCTATTATATTGATGGTGGCCAAGTTGTTTCTATCATATTCCTGTCTGGGTCTTCTGTCATTTGGTGGGGGGTTATATATGACTACTATTATAATTTTCTGTCCTCCAGTTGCTATGGTGCCAGAAATTTAGTCACTGAAACCTTCACAGTTCTGAATTACCATCTCTTCGAAACTCCAACCTTCTCTTAGTAGCAGAGCTACACTACCTCCTTTTCTCCCTTCTCTCACTACATAGTAGCCCTGTGGAAACAGGTGTGTGTGTGGTAGTGTGGTGGTGTGCATGGTAGTGTGGTGGGGTGTGTGATAGTGTGGTGGTAGTGTGGTGGGGTGTGTGTTAGTGTGGTGGGATGTGTGTAGTAGTGTGGTGGGGTTTGTGGTAGTGTGATGGGGGTGTGTGGTAGTGTGGAGGAGTGTGAGTTAGTGTGGTGGGGTTGTGTAGTATTGGTGTGGGGTGTGTGGTAATGTGGTGGGGTGTGTAGTGTTATGGTGGGGTTATGTAGTAATGGTTTGGGGTGTGTGGTAATGTGCTGGGTTGTGTGGTAGTGTGGTGGGGGGTGTGGTAGTGTCATGGGGTTGTGTGGTGGGATGTGTGTTAGTGTGGTGGGGGTGTGGCAGTGTAGTGAGGTGTGCGGTAGTGTTGTGGGGTGTGCGGTAGTGTGTTGGGGTTTTGAAGTATTGTGCTTGGGTGTGTGGTAGTGTGCTGGGGTGTGTGGTAGTGTGGTGGGATATGTAGTAGTGTGGTGGGGTAGTGCGGTGGGGGGTGGAAGTGTGGTGGGTTATGTGGTAGTGTGGTGGGGTAGTGTGGTTGTGTGTGGTAGTGCGGTTTGGTATGTGGTAGTATCGTGGTTATGTGGTAGTGTGTTGGGTTCTGTGGTAGTGTGGAGGGGTGTGTGGTAGTGTGGTGGGGTGTGTGGGAGTGTGGTGGGAAGTGTGGTTGTGCAGTGGTGTGTGGAAGTGTGGTGGGGGGTTTGGTAGTGTGGTGGGGAATGTGGTAGTGTGGTGGGGTGTGTGGTAGTGTGGTGGGAAGTGTAGTTGTGTAGTGGAGTGTGGAAGTGTGTTGGGATAGTGTGGTAGTGTGGTGGGGAATGTGGAAGTGTGGTGGGTGAGTGGAAGCGAGGTGGAGTGTGTGGTTGTGTGGTGGGGTGTGGTAGTGTGGTGGGGTAGTGTGGTAGTGTGGTGGGGGGTGTGGTAGTGTGGGGGGTGTGGTAATGTGGAGGGGTGCTTGGAAGTGTGGTGGGTTTGTGGTAGTGTGGTGGGGGTTGTGTGGTAGTGTGGTTGGGTGTGTGGAGTAGTGAAATATGTGACTAGAACCGCGCGCACCAGCTGCCAGCTGGTCCTCCATGGAGTGCCAGCCGACAGGTGGCGCGCGTGTGTCTAGTCACACAGGGTTTTGGGGGATTTTCCCGGAAGTTTGGCGCGTTTCGGACGCTCTCACCTGACAGGTGGCGCGCGGGTGTCTAGTCACATAGGCTTTTGGGGGAATTTCCCGGAAGTTATGGCGCGTGTCGGAGGTAATTGGAGCGCGTCGCTCCAGTCCTCGGGGGTTAAGGTAAGTGCTCAGGAAAGATGAGAGCAAGTGGTAGAGTAAGTGATAGAGTGAGAAAATAGAAGGAAGATGGAGGAAGGAGTAAAAGAGTTGATCGTGAGTTAGTGTGTAGATGAGAGAAGGCAGCACGGCCTGTTATGTTGTTTTGGGATGGGAGCTGGATGGAGTTTCCCCTTCGTCTGGAGAGAGTGCTCTGGGCCATTATGTGGTTAGACAAACCCATTGACTCCCCTACAGGAAATCGCAAGTGTTGAGGGGTGAGAGAGCACTCTCCAGCGGAACTGGGGGACCATTTGTCTAAAAGGTTTTCGTTGTCTTTAGAAGAGTGGAGATGTTCGTCCCACGACGACTTCCCATACACTGTGGATTCCGGTAAGGAGGCGCGAGGTACTTACTCCTGCCGACAGACAGACCCTCACCTGTCACCCATCAATCACTTCTCATTTGACCCAGGTCGTTTCACTCCCCTCACACACAAACGCCCCGCCAGTTCCCTGCGAGACTTCATCCGATACACACGCGTCATACAGCTCCATGTCATGGAAAGGCGAAGCTCTACAGCCTGCATGAAATGCGGAGTGTTTTATATTCCATCACCGAATCAAGTGTGTCGACTGCAATGCGCTAGCTGTGAAAAACCGCCCCTAGGACATTACGACATCAAATGCAAGCGATGTCAGCAGATTTTCTGTGATAACCGTGAGTGTTATTCTTATTTAATATTCCACAGTTCATTTTATGTCATCCACAGGTGAAATATCGCGTGTAAACTACTATAGTGTGAGAATATTTTCTCATTCGAGCTGTTACATTCCACACAGTTAAATATGTTCTTTCCAATTTCAGTTTACAAAACCGTGAAGTGTCCTTATTGCTCACCCGCCCCGCGAGGAGGTCATCGTCGGAATGAAACTTCACATAAACGTAGGTAGCATATAAAATACACTTCTCGTATCTGTATTTCATCCACTTGCAAGCGAACACACATGCATAATAATAAACATATTTTTTCCCCATTCACCCGTGCTGAATATTATTTGTTCCATTTCAGGTTATAATCCATACCTCAATCGACGGAGGGAACAGATCGACGTCATCGAGCCTATACCCCATTCCTCACACACTGAGCTAAGGAGAGCACATCTCACTCGCCGGGGGTCACAGCCCCTTCATCAAGGTCACCCACCCCGACAGATGGAGGGCTACGAGACTGTATCACCCCCGGTTAACACGATGTTACGAATTCATACCCACTCACCTGCTCAACCCATTCACCAAGACATAAGTAAGTTATTACTGTCCGATTTCAGTCTATTTCCTAAACATATTAATCCCCCTAGTCTGTTCCCATACCTCATAATATATACGCTTTCATTCTTTCTAGAGATAATATGTTTTCTTTTTTTTACAGACGACACACCGCTGTGCATAGATTTGGCATCCAGCGACAGCTGCAGCAGCAGCAGTGGCAGTGAGAGTGTCACAGCAGGGCGGACAGTAGCCACTTCCGGCTCTCACAGGGAGGGGAGGAGGACTCGTTCACCCGCCCACTCAACCCCCCGTTCCTCCCTCAGCCCCATACCCCAATCAAACAGCGACAGCTATGACAGCAGCAGCAGCAGCAGCAGCAGCAGCAGTGGTGAGAATCGTACCATTTTCATCTCAGACAGTGACTCAGACGACAGCTCAGCAGACCGTGACCTTGACCCACCAGCGTCTGTCAATTCTGACTTGTTACCACCGTCTGGCGTAGTAGCTGAGCCAGCGGTCTCACCCATTCATCTCGGAGGGGGAGGGTTATCACCACCCCCCACCCCTCCCAGCCCCATCCCATCACCCCCTCCACCTCTTTCCCCCTCTCCTCCACCTGCCCTAGAAATTCAACCTCAGCTGCTAGATCGAATTGATAACTATAACGGCAGCTATGTCCGGCTTTCATTCTCCATACCAGAACATGTTAACACCTCACCAGGACTCTATCTGAGAACATACAGGGATTTTTTCATTAATGAGGTTCGATCCCTCTTCTCTCCACGACACCCATTCCTCCTAATTTACCCAGACATCACTCTAATTGTGCGAAATTTAAATGTACAACAAGACGGTGAGGATAATCTATTGGATCCTATAAATAACGATGGCTTTCCCATACGAGGTGAGGGGCAAAGAATTACTCTAGAGGAAGTAGAAACTCTTATTGATTTTTGGGCTGATGAATTGACAGAGAAAATATCCCAGTATCTGGAAGCGAAGGAAGGGTCCAATGTCTTGGTTGAGCGGCTCACCGGGTTTTACATTAACTGTGGTCAGATAGAACATCCGATAAGATTAGGCTCGCATGTAGACTATCCTGAAGGCGTGCGTGGGAAAAATTGGTTTTCAATCCAGAGGGAGAGGCAGATATTTGCCTTATGCAGTGTGTTGCAGCTTATAAATGTTTAGCTAAGGGAATGCACCTAGATAATATTCGCGCTAGATCTGTGAATGCTAGTTGGTGTCTCAGACACATGAAATGGCCAGCAGATGTCAATTCTGCAGTGACGTTTGAGGATATTCTCAAGGTAGAGAAAATGAATAAAGTCAGTATATTCATCTATTCACTAGAAAGAGATGAAAATGCTAGACGACAACGACACTACATTACACTAGCTAGGAAGGGAAGAGGAGGATATACAGACGTCATACCATTGCTGATGTTGGAAGCTCAACATTTAGTATTAATTAAGGATTTTAACCAATATGTACGTAATATACGAGGTCATGGAGATCTAATCCCAAGTCATCACAGCTTCTGTCACTGTTGTTTGATATCACTCCCAGCAGATAGCATGCAGAGTCATGAAAGTACATGCAAAGTACATCAGACTCTCAAATTCTACCCACCAGAGAGGAAGATTACTTTCCGTAACTATGGACGGGGATATGGTCCTAGTCACATGTGCTTTTATGACTTTGAGTGCATGCTAGACCGCTCGAACCCTAAGGGAATGATAGAAACACGTCACAATGCAGTGGCGTATGCGTACATCATCATTGACAGACAGAAGAATATTGTTGAGAAAGATACTTATTTGGGTAAAGATGCGGCCAATCACTTTATAACCACGCTAGAAGCGTCATGGGCACGAATCAAGAAAGGGTTAGCATCCTATGAACTTCACATGTCACAGCAACAGCAGGCAATATTTGAGACAAAAGCAGCCTGTGAACTCTGTGATGTACCTTTCAACGGAGAAGATGTAATCAAAGTCCGTCATCACGACCACACAGTAAGATTCCACAATTATCAAGCAGCTTACTGTGATAGATGTAATTTGCAGTGTGTAAATTCATACAAGTTCCTATACACTTTTTCACACAACGCTTCCTACGATTTAGGAGTAATCCTAAACGAGATGAGAGATAGACCAGGAAGTGAAATAGATATATTAGCCAAGGATGGATTTAAATTTATGAAAGTCGATGTGAACAACTTAAGATTTTTGGATAGTTTAGCCCTTCTCAACGGCTCGCTTGGAAGAATAGCCAAGGATCATATTGATAGTGGGAAGCCTACCACATTCACTTTGGCTATGTTAAAAGAGGTAAATAAAGCGGCCATCCCAAAACTGCTGAAGGGTAAACAATCATTCTGCTATGATTATTTATCCTCTATGTCTGTGTTAGATGAACCACAACTCCCTTCTCGTGATAAGTTTTACAATACACTAAAAGACGAAGAGTTGTCAGAAACAGATTATAAACAAGCCTTAGAAATTTTTGATTTGGCTAAATGTCGCAACATAGGGGAGTATCTGCTCCTTTACCTCAAAGTGGACACAGGATTGCTAGCCGATGTGTTCACAGTCTGGCGAGATACCATGCTTGCTCTCTACAAATTAGACATTTCACACTACATTTCTTTACCCTCATTTGCTTGGGATGTGTTCTTGCTTAAATCGAAAGTTGAACTTGATGTTGTGTCAGACCCAATGTTATATGATTTACTTCGTCGGAATCTCCGAGGTGGGTTCACCAGTGTAACGAGACAGTACACGAATGTGGAGAACAGGCACACAGGCTTAGATCTAGGGGAAGATAGTAGCTACATCATCTACTTAGACTTTAATAGTCTTTACGGGGCGTGTATGACTGAACTACTCCCTCGGGGTGGGATCCGGAAACTGACACATGATGAGCGTGACGTGCTGCTGGAGCAAGGTTTGGAGAATATCCCATGTGACGGGACCAAGGGGTATTGGGTGTTGTGTGATACACTCCAGGTCCGACCTGAGGTAGCTAGGTATACAGATGAACTGCCCCTTGTTCTTTCACATACATGCATTACTGAGGAACACATTTCACCCTACAGTAAGAATATTCTTACAGAAGAAAGTCGCGGTCTGCCTAAAAACAACACTAAATTAATTGCTTCTCACCTTCCTCAGAAAGACTACCTCGTTAGTCTGGACTTGTTACAGTTGCTCATGCGCATTGGATTAGAAGTAGCTAAAGTTCACGACATCTACGAATTCGAGCAGGAGAGTTACCTTAAAGACTTCATTGAAACCAATGTTCGTGAACGTGCCAGTACCAAATGCGCGATAAAAAAAAGGCTTTCAAACTCGTATCAAACTCTATATATGGAAAGAGTCTCACAGATGTATCTAAATATGGGAACAAGCACTATTTGGTCACAGATCGTAGTCATTTCCTGAAACATGCTCGAAACCCATTCTTCAAGCGGAGTCTTTTGTTAAGTAAGGATCGTGTAATATGTACTATCAAGCAGAAGTCTCTCCTAGTCAACACTCCTACGTATCTGGGCTATCATATACTTCAAATTGCTAAGAGGCGACTCTATGAGTTCTGGTATGATGTTGTCAAACCTGCGTATGGGGATAAAGCGAGTCTGTTATATACAGACACAGACTCTTTCATCATTAAACTGGACTGTCAGGATGTGTTTGAAGAGTTGAATAAGTCTCCTCTCTTCGACTGTATGGATTTTAGTAATTTTAATGACACACATCCATCCTACTCTAAAGCGCGAGAAGGTGAACTAGGATTGCTCAAGTCTGAAATAGGCTCTAAGATTATTAACCAGTTAATTGCTCTCAGACCTAAAACATATTCGTTCACCACTCATGATGGGGAGCACACTTGTAAGTGTAAGGGCGTACCATACCATCTACAAGAGAAACTCTCACATGACTCATTTCAACACACTCTTGAAACAAACACTTCAATCAGGTATGTGTCGAGATCTATACGCAACGTGCAAGGAAAGATTTGTACATGTCGCAGTACCTGCAGAGGATTGTCGGCATTTGACGATAAACGCTACATTTTAAGCCCCACACAGTCCCTAGCGTATGGTCATCCTGATATTCCCAATAACAATGATGATGAGATGGATGTAGAAGTGGGAGAGGAGGAGGATGAGGAGATGGAAGAAGTGAATACGGAGGAGGAGGAGGAAGTAGAGCAAGCACAGAGACTCTACCCAATATTCCATCCCTGGAGCAAACGCGATGCTACAGCTCAGAAACTATTCAACCCTCGCTAGATTTTATGTTGTACAATTGTTAGGTAGTATTAAGATGGATGCCAATATGTCTAGAACTTTGTATACTAAATGAATAGGATGTTTAATATTATCGTTTGTGAACTGTAAGAACTATGATTAGTTTAAAAAAAATATGATGTTTAATATTATTGTTTGTGAACTGTAAGAACTATGCTGTTTAATATTATTGTTTGTTTGTGAACTGTAAGAACTATGCTGTTTAATATCATTGTTTGTGAACTGTAAGAACTATGTTTAGTTTTAAAAATGTTGTTACTGTACATAAAATATGTGAATAAACACCTGTAAATGACTATGTTTGTATAAATACCACCTCAGTTCCTTAGTTTTTAGCAGTCTTAACGAAGCATTAATCATGGACAGTTCCTATGATATAATCCATGAGGAACAACTAGATATTTTCAGAGAACCATCTCGTGTTATTATTGCTGGTTATTCAAACAGCGGAAAATCCTACTTGTGCAGTAAACTTGTAAGGAAGTATCAACACAAGTTCTCCTCAATAATCATATGCGGAGGAGGTTACTCTGAATTACGATCAGATCCACAAATTAAAGGGAAGCTGATCGAGCATTCAACCATTATTGATCCTGTGGAAGAGCGAGTAGATAATGACTCGCATATCTTAGTAATCTACGATGACCTTTTTACAGAGTCTGCGAATTCAAAAATCGTATCAGACATGTTTACTAGGGGCAGACATTTCACGGTTTCCGTCATATTGATTACACAAAATATATTTTTTCCTGGTAAATATTCTAGGAATATTAGTTTAAATGCTTCTCATTTCATATTGGTTAAATCACGAGACCTGTCGCAAATTGAAACACTCGGACGACAAATATTTGGGAAAGTGGATTCAAAGAAATTTGTAGAGTTATATAAGCAAGTTATTAGCCAGCCCTATGGCTATTTGCTAGTAGATCTGGGCTCGAACACTCCATCTACGATAACATTACGCGGTAATATTGTTCACGAACCGCCCTATGAGATAGTTTACCAATGGTGAGCAAGAAAGATGTACTGGAACGAGTATATAACGACCCCTCATCTAGCGGAGGGCTTGGAGGGGTACAGAGATTGTATAAGGCCGCCAAATTAATTAACTCTAGTATAACTCTAGCCGATGTAAAGGACTATCTGAAAAGCTCTGACTCCTATACGTTGCATTATTTACAACCACATAAATTCCCTCGGCGTCGGGTGTTAAGCCCTAAACCACGACTATTTCAAGCTATAGAC
Organism: Procambarus clarkii; assembly: GCF_040958095.1. Taxonomy (NCBI): domain Eukaryota; kingdom Metazoa; phylum Arthropoda; class Malacostraca; order Decapoda; family Cambaridae; genus Procambarus; species Procambarus clarkii. The sequence goes on along the minus strand of NC_091206.1, from coordinate 32,278,964 downwards.
TTGGCCGAGATGAGTTTATTGGACAAACATAATGATGGAGTGAAATATTTACTCGTATGCGTAGATATTTTCTCCAGGTACGCCCAAGTAGTACCCTTACGCGCTAAGGATGGGAAAAGCACCACGAATGCTCTAGCTTTAATTCTAGATTCACCTCATTCTCAAGGAGTGCGCAAAATTAATTCTGATCGAGGTGGAGAATTTTATAACGCCACTATGAAAAAAATGCTGGCAGCAAGGAAAGTACGGTTATATAGTGTATTTTCTCAGGAGACTAAAGCTTCAATCGCTGAGCGGTTCATACGTACTTTAAAAGGTAAACTTTACAAGTTTATGACGGCGCGCAACACTTTAAAATACATGCAGGCTCTACCAGATATTGTGAAAACATATAATTTAACCCCACACAGAGGATTGAAGGGGAAGACACCTGCGGAGGTGCACGCTCTATCCTCGCCCAGGGAACACGCCAAACAATTTGATTTAATGTATAAAAGTCCGAGCAAAACAAAGAGAGCTGTCATTCCTCGATTGAGTGTTGGTGATACAGTACGCATCACTCTATCTGATCGCATTTCCAAGTTTAAGAAAGGGTTTAAGCAGCAGAACACCCGAGAGATCTTTACAGTTACACGTATTGATCGGAGACAACACATCCCTTTATACTTTCTAAAAGATCTGAATGGGGAAGAAATTGATGGTGGCTTCTATAAACAAGAATTAACACCAACACATCTGCCTCAAACCTTTAATATTGAGAAAGTATTGGGACAACGCAGAGTCTCTGGCAAACTCCAGTATAAAGTTCGGTACGCAGGTTATGATCGATCATTCGATCAATGGATTGATGCTGCTGAGATATTACATTTATAATGAAGAAGCCCTTAGTTTATAAATACAAGGAATTGATCCAACTATTATCAAAACTTCAGTATTCCTCGAGAAAGCAGTTGATTGAAAAATTGAAGAAACCACATATAAATTGTTTATCAGAAATTTTTAATAACTTTTTAAAAAAAAAATTGCCCGTGCCTGTCAAGGTCGTTAAAAAGTTGAAAAAATATAAATTGCTTATTCGGTCACTAGCCTGTAAGAAACCTTCTGTGACAACTAAGAAACAGATATTAACCAGCAAACGAGGAGGCAGTATTTTATCCATTATTTTACCGATTGCGGCTAGTTTAATTACACGGTTGTTCAGTAAGTAAAATGAAAGCCTTTTACCTCGTACCGCGTAAAATAGTGGACAACCGGAAAGCTGCACACAGCCCTGCCTACCCCACTGTGAAAGCGGTTGCTCGTCATCTTACTGTCAAACCACCTCCTCCTCCTCCTCCTCAGCTGCATACCAACCCTTCCATAAAACATTTAATAGATTTGAAGTTGAAAGTGAGAGATCATGAATATGCAAGATCCTTGCTAAACCATTATGATGCTACCGGAATCGTTCGTTGGGATCTGAATGGAAATGTATTAGCTCCAGTATCTGGCATACATATAATTAATGACATTATACATAAAATGACTGTGCTTAAATCAGTTTTTCTACCGGATAAACTCCCCATTGCTCAACTGTTTTTCACACTAACATCTACATCGCGAGATTTATTCCGTAATTCTACGGCAAGCAGTCAAGTGTATGAACCTCCGTCTGTTAAGAGAAAGGCGACTGTCAAGATTGATCCTCACAGTAAAAGGAAAGCTTCCTGGATTGTATATTAGCAGGTGAGTGTATATAAATGAGCGTGTAATGTGTAGATGGCTTTACTAGACAAAAAGCGGTCTAAGGAGATAGAGCGATGGACACTCACGTGATATACGCCACCAGCGTATCAGATACGCATTTATTCCCCAATAACATCCCCGCATCTTTCCAAAATCGATTGTTTAACCAGCTAGAATTAGATCCCAGGAGGAGTTATGAAATGTGCCTACAAAAATTACTCCTCCCCACTTCACATTACGTTATTAAGCGTGATAATCCCGAGGCATATATACGTGTAGGCGTTACGTATGAGAAAGTGAGCGAGGGGAAATACATGCATTCAAAGCATTTATTATCATCTGATGTTTTAGCCGGAACTATAAAAGAAATTAATACCAGGATTAATACAGAAATAGAGGCCATATTTTCAAGTAATGCTAAACTGAGTTTTTTAGGAAAGTCATTAAAACAATTTTCAGCTAAATATGGAACGCATTTTATTAAATATGATTCTTCCTCCAATCGAAACAAGTTCACTACTGTGATTAGTGATGAGAATATTAGCTCTGCAACGGGGCATAAAAACATCAGTAGAGTTACATTATCATTTGGAACCGCTTTTGGGAAAGTGTTGGGCGTAGTTCCAGAAATAGAATATGACATATTCGCAAAACGTCAGTACGCCTCGAGTGTAGTTAACACATGTCTATTCCCGCCAATGCCTAGAGGAGGAGTTGATATTCTGTGTGTTTATTGCGATAGAATCTCTTCTACTAGATATGGAAACCAGTCTGTAAATATTTTAGATGTAATCTCCCTAAATGGAAGTGATAACAGCAACAATAAAAAACTATATGTGCGTCTTAACACTAACATGATAGATAGCGTCAGCATCACTGTTAGGGATCAAGATGGTAACCCCATACATTTCGATGAACGTGGGTGCACCATAGCAGTCTTGCATGTACGCCCCGTTGCAGGAGGTATATAACACCAACGCTTTCCCGCCACTCCTCATTCGTCTGAAACAAGCGGAGAAATGCGTGTCCACTTTATTCCCCCCTCTGTTGAGGAATTATACATTCTGTTAACCCCTCCTAGAGGTGGAGGGACTGATGATATACGGATTTTCAACAGTAGTAGACGTTATACGCGAGGAGGAGGAATATTTTCCTTTTTAAGCGGGATAGCGCGTCGAGCAGCACCCTTTATCATGAGGATTCTGGCCCCGGCTGCGCTTAGCTTGGGGCAGAACGTACTAGACGATATTAATAATGACAAACAAACTTTCAAACAATCTCTTAAGAAACGCGGAATTGAAACATTGAAAGGAGTGGGGAAGCAAATGATGGGCGGAAGAGTGCAGAAAAAGAATAAACAAACAAAAAAATTAGTAAACATCAAACGTTTTACTAAAGCGAAATATAATGATGTGTTGTCATAACTTCTTCTCACTCGGTTGGTGTTGTCTAAAGCGCGAACATGGCCGGATATAACGCTCTGGGCCTCCAGGTGCCATTAGAACACTATACCGCTGCTGTTAGTGAAGCCTTTCCTAAAGTATTTTCCCCTCGATTGGTAGAATCAACAATCGCCAGCAGACAAACGGTGGATGTATTACCTGTGAATTCTGGGGTCAATAATAAGTTTACAGACACTTATCTGGAATTCATCATCAAGGGAGTGAATGGTCAACTGGTGGATTTATCATCTATAGCTTTGGAGTTGACTATTGATCTAACCGAAGAAGATGGAATAACGCCTTTAGGAGATGCTAAAAACGCATCGTTGGTGAATGGATTATCGCAAACTCTATTCAAATCCGCTATTGTGTATTTAAACGAAACAGTAGTTGAAACCAGCTCATTATTCTCATTCTGGTCATACGTAAAGTTATTATCTACGATTTCTGGGTGTAAGGCTAACCGCTATGATAAACTGTCACAGTTTTTTAACCGAGTTGATCCTGGTAAAATTGAAGCTGGTTATTTCACTAATGCCTCGGCTAGTGAGAAGCAACGGATGACTGATATGAAAACGAGTGGCGTGAATACATGTTTTAAACTAATGCTGGATGTCACATCCGTTAGTGAATACGTTTTGGATAATGTGGACATCAGGGTGAGGCTCGAACTTCAACCTGATAAGTGGCTTATACTCAGCGATAATGAACATGCTAATTTTAAATATAATATCAAGTCTACACGTCTATGGGTGGATCGGGTATTGCCATACCCTGAAGGATTAGTAGCAGTTAATAAAGCCATGGTGCAGAACAACTCTCCTATTACGTATACTTTTAATAAAACATTATACAAAACGTATATATTGGGCACAGGTCAACGCTCTATTACAATGGACCAGCCGTGGGGGACTGTTATACCAGAACATTTATATATGATCATCCTTGATATGGAGGCTGTGTCTGGTGCATATAATCGCAACCCGCTTTATTTGGAAAACTGCGAGCTTAGTAAAGTATTAATATCACAGAATAGCACTAATATTGTCAATATTGGGTGTGACTTCCCTCATAACTGCGCCAAGTTGTGTTACACAGCATTACAAGCCTTAGGCTTCGATAAAGACAATATATTATCTTATGACACATATGTGAATGGTGGAACCATACTGGCCTTTAATTTACAACCCGAGGATATCGATGACACCATCCCAATTGAAAAAAGTGGTAATCTGAGGATCGCTTTGGAATTTAAACGCGGAGTAGCTAGAAATAAAGTCATACTAGTTTACGGCTCTACAACAGGTGTGATCAGCATTAACGCGGATCGTCGCGTTATTTGCGATACGCGAGGATAAAATACTAATATTAATTGTTTGGAAATAAATGAGGCTATCAGAAGTAATTTAGGTGATAGGGTAGACTATCTAGGATGTTTCCTAGCTGATGACGTACGGAAAATACTGACAAAAATACATAAAAAAAGACCTGTGGTGTTCATAATGAACACTCTGGACTCGGGTTCTCGTAATAAAATGGGTCATTGGATAACATTCTATGTAAATAAGGATGAAGGTAGAAGCGAGATAGTTATACTAGACAGCTATGCCAATCCTGCAATAGGATCTTATTCAAGATATTTCGAAGAGTTTATGTCTTACTTCCAAGACTTTACCCTATATATTATGAAGAAAAGGATTCAATCCTTGAATAGTTACTTCTGTGGGAATTACGCCGTTTATTTTGCATATCATTTTTGCAGACTAGGCTTAGAGGCCGCCCTGCTTCACTTTGATGAAGCGTTTAAATATGGTCATTTTCGCAAGAATGATGAAAAAGTGTTGAAATTCAATTACGCTCAGATGAAAATGCCTGTGTGTAAGCGAACATTCTGCTTAAACGGTAGTGATGCTGAGTGTGAAACGCTGTGTGACGAAGTTGGTTAGGATGATGCTGCGGTGAGTAATACTTTATGTAGGATTGAATGATGAACATAATAATGACTGTATTTATGTTTACAACATTGACAACAACGAAACTTATAACCTTTTTCCCTTTCTACAGATTGACTGATTGACTAGCGTGACGGGAAGGTTCGATGGACTGAGTGAAGGTCTTTCTACAACTGACTGCTAGCTAAACCACCAAGAAGAAGTCTTATTATTATTATTATTATTATCGTTGTAAATCGCTTAAGTGTTTAATAAAGAAATAAATTTATATAATGTGTTTACTTTTCCCTCGTTATTGCTCTCACCATGTTGATCACGTTGCGATATAGCTTACACATACTAAAAGGTTTTGCACAGAACAATGGTTGATGGTATGGGAGCGGGTGGGGATGAGGGGTGTGAGTGATTGATTGATGGCTGACAGGTGTGGGTCTGTCGTATGTACCTCGCGCCTCCTTACCGGAATCCACAGTGTATGGGAAGTCGTCGTGGGACGAACATCTCCACTCTTCTAAAGACAACGAAAACCTTTTAGACAAATGGTCCCCCAGTTCCGCTGGAGAGTGCTCTCTCACCCCTCAACACTTGCGATTTCCTGTAGGGGAGTCAATGGGTTTGTCTAACCACATAATGGCCCAGAGCACTCTCTCCCGACGAAGGGGAAACTCCATCCAGCTCCCATCCCAAAACAACATAACAGGCCGTGCTGCCTTCTCTCATCTACACACTAACTCACGATCAACTCTTTTACTCCTTCCTCCATCTTCCTTCTATTTTCTCACTCTATCACTTACTCTACCACTTGCTCTCATCTTTCCTGAGCACTTACCTTAACCCCCGAGGACTGGAGCGACGCGCTCCAATTACCTCCGACACGCGCCATAACTTCCGGGAAATTCCCATAACCCGCGAGGACTAGAGGGACGCGCGCCACCTGTCAGCTGCCCAACATGACCTCCCCTCTTTCCTGTCCACATACCCAAACACAACACGCCAAAACTTCCGGGAAATTCCCCCAAAAGCCTATGTGACTTGACACCCGCGCGCCACCTGTCAGGTGAGAGCGTCCGAAACGCGCCAAACTTCCGGGAAAATCCCCCAAAACCCTGTGTGACTAGACACACGCGCGCCACCTGTCGGCTGGCACTCCATGGAGGACCAGCTGGCAGCTGGTGCGCGCGGTTCTAGTCACATATTTCACTACTGTGTGGCAGTGGGGTTTGATATGTGGTAGTATGGTGGTTGTGCGGTAGTGTGTTGGGTTGTGTGGTAGTGTAGTGGGGTGTGTGGTAGTGTGGTGGGGTGTGTGGTAGTGTGGTGGGGTGTGTGGTAGTGTGGTGGGGTGTGTGGTAGTGTGGTGGGGTGTGTGGTAGTGTGGTGGGGTGTGTGGTAGTGTGGTGGGGTGTGTGGTAGTGTGGTGGGGTGTGTGGTAGTGTGGTGGGATTGTGTGATAGCGTGGTGGGGTGTGTAGTACTTTGGTGGGGTGTGTGGTAGTGTAGTTGGGTGTGTGGTTGGTTGTTTGGATGTGTGGTAGTGTGGTGGAAGTGTGGTTGTGTATTGGTGTGTGGAAGTATGGTGGGATATTGTGGTGGGTGTGTGGTAGTGTAGTGGGGAATGTGGTAGTGTGGTGGGGTGTGTGGTAGTGTGGTGGGTGAGTGCAAGCGAGGTGGGGTGTGTGGTTGTGTGGTGGGGTGTGGTAGTGTAGTGGGGTAGTGTGGTGGGGGTAGTGTGGTAGTGTGGGGGGTTGTGTGGTAGTGTGGTGGTTTGTGTGGTAGTGTGGTGGGATGTGTGGTAGTGTGATGGGGTTGTGTGGTACTGTGGTGGGGTGTGTGGTAGTGGGGTTTGGTATGTGGTAGTATGGTGTTTGTGTGGTAGGGTGTTGGGTTGTGTGGTAGGGGTGTTTGGTAGTGTGGTGGGGTGTGTGGTAGTGTAATGGGGTGTGTGGGAGTGTGTGGTAGTGTGGTGGGTTGTGTGCTAGTGTGGTGGGGTGTGTGGTAGTATGGTGGGGTGTGTAGTAGTATGGTGGGGTGTGTGGTAGTGTGGTTGGGTGTGTGGTAGTGTGGTAGGGTGTGTGGTGAGCGTGTGTGGTAGTGTGGTGGGTTGTTTGGTAGTGTGGTGGGGTGTGTGGTAGTGTGATGGGGTGTGTGGTAGTGTGGTGGGGTGTGTGGTAGTGTGGTGGGATTGTGTGATAGCGTGGTGGGGTGTGTCATTGTATGGTGGGGTGTGGTAGTGTGATGGGGTAGTGTGATAGTGTGGTGGGCGGTGTGGTAGTTTGGTGGGGTGTGTGGTGAGGGTGTGTGGTAGTGTGGTGGGTTGTTTGGTAGTGTGGTGGGGTGTGTGGTAGTGTGGTGGGGTGTGTGGTAGGGTGTGTGGTAGTGTGGTGGGATTGTGTGATAGCGTGGTGGGGTGTGTGGTACTTTGGTGGGGTGTGTGGTAGTGTAGTTGGGTGTGTGGTTGGTTGTTTGGATGTGTGGTGGGGTGTGTGGTAGTGTGGTGGAAGTGTGGTTGTGTAGTGGTGTGTGGAAGTATGGTGGGATATTGTGATGGGGTGTGTGGTAGTGCAGTGGGGAATGTGGTAGTGTGGTGGGGTGTGTGGTAGTGTGGTGTGTGAATGCAAGCGAGGTGGGGTGTGTGGTTGTGTGGTGGGGTGTGGTAGTGTAGTAGGGTAGTGTGGTGGGGGGTGTGGTAGTGTGGTGAGTTGTGTGGTAGTGTGGGGGGTTGTGTGGTAGTGTGGTGGTTTGTGTGGTAGTGTGGTGGGATGTGTGGTAGTGTGATGGGGTTGTGTGGTACTGTGGTGGGGTGTGTGGTAGTGGGGTTTGGTATGTGGTAGTATGGTGTTTGTGTGGTAGGGTGTTGGGTTGTGTGGTAGTGTGGTAGGGGTGTGTGATAGTGTGGTGGGGTGTGTGGTAGTGTGGTGGGGTTATGTGATAGCGTGGTGGGGTGTGTGGTAGTGTGGTGGGGTGTGTGGTAGTGTGGTGGGGTGTGTGGTAGTGTGGTGGGGTGTGTGGTAGTATGGTGGGTTGTTTGCTAGTGTGGTAAGGTGTGTGGTAGTGTGGTGGGGTGTTTGGTTGTATAGTGAGGTGTGGTAGTGTGGTGGGGTAGTTTGGTGGGGGGTATGGTAGAGTGGTGGGGTAGTTTGGTGGGGGTGTATGGTAGAGTGGTGGGGGATGTGGTAGTATGGTGGAGTGTGTGGTTGTGTGGAAGCGAGGTGGGGTGTGTGGTTGTATGGTGGGGTGTGGTAGTGTGATGGGGTAGTGTGGTAGTGTGGTGGGTGGTGTGGTAGTGTGGTGTGGTGTGGTGTGTGGTGAGGGTGTGTGGTAGTGTGGTGGGTTGTTTGGTAGTGTGGTGGGGTGTGTGGTAGTGTGGTGGGGTGTTTGGTTGTATTGTGAGGTGTGGTAGTGTGGTGGGGTAGTATGGTTGGGGGTGTGGTAGTGTGGTGAGGGATGTGGTAGTGTGGTGGGGTGTGTGATGTAGTGTGGTGGGTGTGTGGAAGCGAGGTGGGGTGTGTGGTTGTATGATGGGGTGTGGTAGTGTGGTGGGGTAGAGTGGTAGTGTGGTGGGGGGTGTGGTAGTGTGGTGGGGGTGTGGTAGTGTGGTGGGGTGTGTGGTAGTGTGATGGGTGTGTGGTAGTGTGGTGGGTGTGTAGTAGCGAGGTGGGGTGTGTGGTAGTGTGGTGGGGTGTGTGGTAGTGTGGTGGGGTGTGTGGTAAAGTGGTGGGGTTGTGTGATAACGTAGTGGGGTGTGTGGTACTTTGGTGGGGTGTGTGGTAGTGTAGTTGGGTGTGTGGTGGGTTGTTTGGATGTGTGGTGGGGTGTGTGGAAGTGTGGTGGAAGTGTGGTTGTGTAATGGTGTGTGGAAGTGTGGTGGGTGGGTGGTAGTGTAGTGGGGAATGTGATAGTGTGGTGGGGTGTGTGGTAGTCTGGTGGGTGAGCGCAAGCGAGGTGGGGTGTGGTAGTGTAGTGGGGTAGTGTGGTGGAGGTGTGGTAGTGTGGTGGGGGGTGTGGTAGTGTGGGGGTGTGGTACTGTGGAGGGATGCGTGGTAGTGTGGTGGGGTGTGTGGTGGGGTGTATAGTAGTGTGGTGGGGTTGCGAATTAGTGTGGTAGTGTGGTGGGGTGTGTGGTAGTGTGGTGGGGTGCGTGGTAGTGTGGTGGGGTTGTGTGGTAGTGTGGTTTGATATGTAGTTGTGTGGTGGAGTTGTGTAGTAATGTGGTGTGTGTGTGGTTGTGTGTTGGGTTGTGTGGGAGTGTGGTGGGTTGTGTGGTAGTGTGGTGGGGTGTGTGGTAGTGTGTTGGGTTGTGTGATAGTGTGGTGGGGGGGGGGGTGTGTTTACTAGTTGTGTGTTTACTAGTTGTGTTTTTACGGGGGTTGAGCTTTGCTCTTTCGGCCCGCCTCTCAACTGTCAATCAACTGTTTACTAACTACTTTTTTTTTTTTTTTTCACACCACACACACACACACCCCAGGAAGCAGCCCGTGACAGCTGACTAACTCTTAGGTACCTATTTACTGCTAGGTAACAGGGGCATTCAGGGCGAAAGAAACTTTGCCCATTTATTTCTGCCTCGTGTGGGAATCGAACCCGCGCCACAGAATTACGAATCCTGCGCGCTATCCACCAGGCTACGAGGCCCCAGTAGTGTGTGGTAGTGTGGTGGGGTGTGTGCTAGTGTGGTGGGGTGTGTGGTAGTATGGTGGGGTGTGTGGTAGTGTGGTGGGGTTGTGTGATAGCGTGGTGGGGTGTGTGGTAGTGTGGTGGGGTGTTGTGGTAGTGTGGTGGGGTGTGTGGTAGTGTGGTGGGGTGTGTGGTAGTATGGTGGGTTGTTTGGTAGTGTGGTGGGGTGTGTGGTAGTGTGGTGGGGTGTTTGGTTGTATAGTGAGGTGTGGTAGTGTGATGGGGTAGTTTAGTGGGGGTATGGTCTCGTAGCCTGGTGGATAGCGTGCAGGACTCGTAATTCTGTGGCGCGGGTTCGATTCCCGCACGAGGCAGAAACAAATGGGCAAAAGTTTCTTTCACCCTGAATGCCTCTGTTACCTAGCAGTAAATAGGTACCTAAGAGTTAGTCAGCTGTCACGGGCTGCTTCCTGGGGGTGGAGGCCTGGTCGAGGACCGGGCCGCGGGGACACTATAAAGCCCCGAAATCATCTCAAGATAACCTCAAGATGGTAGAGTGGTGAGGAATGTGGTAGTATGGTGGAGTGTGTGGTAGTGTGGTGGGTGTGTGGAAGCGAGGTGGGGTGTGTGGTTGTATGGTGGGGTGTGGTAGTGTGATGGGGTAGTGTGGTAGTGTGGTGGGCGGTGTGGTGGGGTTTGTGGTAGTGTGGTGGGGTGTGTGGTAGTATGGAGGGTGTGTGGTGGATGTGTGGTAATGTGGTGGGTGGGTGGTAATATGGGCGGTGTGTGGTACTGTGCAGGGGTGTGTGGTAGTGTGGTGGGTGTGTGTAGTGTTGTGGAGTGTGTGGTAGTGTGGTGGGGTGTATGATAGTGTGGTGGAGTGTGTAGTAGTTTGGTCGGGTGTGTGGTGGGGGAGTGTGGTAGTGTAGTGGGGTATGTGGTTGTGTGGTGGGATGTATGGTAATGTGGTGGGGTTGTGTGGTAGTGTGGTGGGTGTGTGTTAGTGTGGAGGGGTGTGTGGTAGTGTGGTGGGGATGTGTGGTTGTGTGGTGGGGTGTTTTTAGTAGTGTGGTGGGGGAGTGTAGTATTGTGGTGGGGTGTGTGGTAGTGTGATTGGGCTGTGTACTCACCTATTTGTGCTTGCGGGGGACTTGGTAGTGTGGGGGTGTGTGTGGTGGGTTGTGTAGTATTGGGGTGGGGCTATGAAGTATTGGTTTGGGGTGTGTGGTAGTGTGGTGGGGTGTGTGGTAGTGTGGTGGGGTGTGTGGTAGTGTGGTGAGGTGTGTGGACGTGTGGTGGGGGTGTGTGGTAGTGTGGTAATGTGTATGGTAGTGTAGTGGGGTGTGTAGTATTGTAGTGGGGTTATGTAGTATGGGTTTGGGGTGTGTGGTAGTGTGGTGGGGTGTGTGGTAGTGTTATGAGATGTGTGGACGTGTGGTGGGGGTGTGTGGTAGTGTGGTAATGTGTATGGTAGTGTAGTGGGGTGTGTAGTATTGTAGTGGGGTTATGTAGTATGGGTTTGGGGTGTGTGGTAGTGTGGTGGGGTGTGTGGTAGTGTGGTGAGGTGTGTGGACGTGTGGTGGGGGTGTGTGGTAGTGTGGTAATGTGTATGGTAGTGTAGTGGGGTGTGTAGTATTGTAGTGGGGTTATGTAGTATGGGTTTGGGGTGTGTGGTAATGTGGTGGGGTGTGTGGTAGTGTGGTGAGATGTCAGGTAGAGGCCCAGTGACGTGTTGATGGTCATCATTATTAGTATTATATTTCTGTGTACTGTTGTAATCTTGTGAACTCTTATATTGAATGTCTTTAAGGATAACCACCTTCCAAGAGTGTAGAAATACCGAGAACATTGTTATTATGTATGTATTAACCATACATTTTGTTCTTGTAGCTACTGAATATATACGTTCTTGCACTTATTAACTTATCCATTCATGATCACTATATATAGGGAGTGGAAGCTGCATCCCAGAGTTAACTCTAAAGACATATTGGTAATGGATATTTTCAATGAGAGCTGCTCTAATTGCAGGGAAGATGTTTATAAAAATTTGTTTATTTAGCACTATTCTGGTGATAAGATTCAGGTAGAGAGTCGAAGGGTAACATTGAGGTACCATCCACTATCGTTTTAATATATTTTTGTTAATTAGATGTTACAGTTCTTTTAGATTAAGATGATTCACTCCTTGCCTCTGCGGATCTGATAATTCTTGAGAGAAAATTCAGGTTTCTGGCTAGTTACATTAATTTTAAGATAAAATTAAGTTGGGAAATAATAAACTGAGAGTGGGTGGTGGGGTCACCTGAGAGAGGACTTCGTTACGGGTTATGCAGTAGATGTGGTATATGCCAACAGGTTCTTGTTGATGTTAATTCAACATGGCCCCATCCTACAAAACATTAAACGTGGTTAGGTGACTTATTATGGTGCCATTGGCATCACAGAGGTGTCAGTTGGGGGTATTGCTTTTGTGTTTCTTTTTATTATTTTCTGCGGAGGGGGACCGGAGGAGATAAGGGTGTCCGGAGCCCCATAAGTTGAAAGAGATTTGTGTGATCATATATCAATTTGGTTGATGCAGGATATCCGCAGTGATCATCTTGTTTATCTGACAATGACAACACAATGTTGCTCTTTTCTCAAGTCAGTATGGTTAGATGCCAACTAGTGAAGCAAGATAACATAAATTATAATAATATTTATCATACATAACCTCGTGTTGTTCATGCCTTAAGCGTGCATGGTAAGATAACGAATGGTGGTGTTCAGAGTATCTGTGAAGGTCATTGTTAACTGATGACGACAACGATGTTTCTCATGCCTCCATCAGCCATTCTCAAATATCATCAGTTACATACCAATTATGGTTATATTGGGTGAATTGTGATGGCAACAATGTTTATCTTGCCTCGAGCTAGTATTACCAAGGTTTATGGTGTATGAAGCTTATAAAGGTTATATTGGTTAACTGACGATGGCAAGACTGGAGCTATCGGTTCACCCTTGTAAAGTCAGCTATTGTTGGTTGGTCAGCTATTGCTGCATCCTGCATCCTGCTCTTCTTATGTATATAATAATAATAATAATAATAATAATAATAATAATAATAATGATAATGTTAATATTTAAAATAATACTAATAATAATAATAATAAAAATAATAATAATAATAATAATAATAATAATAATAAAAATAATAATAATAATAATAATAATAATAATAATAATGTTCATATTTAAAATACTAATAATAATATTTATTAGGGTAAAAGCACATACATACAAAATGGTATACGAGAAGAATGTTGGATCTCTAGGCAGGACAAGTATATAGTATGGCTCAAGCCACTAATACACTCAGCGTTTCGGGCATGACAATAGCACCACTGTCGCTCTCGTCACAAGTAATACATTGTCAAATAAGAACTGTTTGGATGTCGGGTATTTTAATGGTCTATTCTTAAAAAAATGAACACGATCTTCCTCTCTTAAATTTAGGGTGAAAACAGTTTTACAAAATATTTAGAGTCGGAACACGTCACTAGTAAATAAAAAAAATAAACTAGAACAGCTTATTTCAATAATTTACAGACAGTATTGGAATAGTGATGGATTATGAATAATAACAATTGTGGTATCTGTTGACAGGCAGGAGAGCCCTTCACAGGGCAGCCGCAGGTGGTCACGACAACACTGTGAAGGTCCTCCTCGACGCTGGAGCAGAAATCAACGCTACAGATGATGTATTTGGTAAAAGTTACACATATGCATTCCAACATTATATAGCAATACAACATAGCACACTGCACGTATCATGTGACAAAAATCAATATTTATATTTTATAATCAGTACCATTAGAGTTAATGTCTGCTAGTCTGTTGAAAGTCAGAGATCACACAGATGGGGCTAGCCTTACACAAATAGAAAGAGGGAATGGTCTGGGGAACGGGATGAACATAGGCTGGTCGGTGTCATCAAAATTTAAAAGGGAATAACGTGCCAGTGCCCCATTCACACCCCCATGATGATTTTTGGCACTGTCAGCTAATTATGCAGCTAAATATTTTTAAAACAAATTTTTCAAATAATTATTTTCATATGGTAATATGCAGCATTATTCACTGATCTCGGGAAAATTAACTGAAACTTTTTGAGGTCAATAATGTGCCCGTACTCCCATAAAACAGACGATCCTTACACAATATCAAAGGTTTCGAGCAACGGCTTTCTAACAGACTAAGGGGGAGCTATTAGTTTTTTAGTATTTCACACAACAGCGCTCCTCTTACTGCTGACCACTCACACAAAGACAATTATACTTTTTATAGGAGAAAGAGACAGACAGACAGAGAGAGATAAAAACAGATAAAGACAGATACAGAGAGAGAAAGAGACAAACAGAAACTCAGACACACAGCTAGAGATATACGGGCAGAAACAGACTCTCTCTTTGCCTGTCTTCTGTCTAAGACAGAGAATGAGAAAGAGAGGGGCAGAAACAAAGTCAGAAGTAGAGACATAGACAGTAGAGAGATGGACTGATATAGGTGGATGGATAAATGGATTGGTGGATAAATAAATGCATTGATAGATAATTGGATAGACAGTTAAGTAGATGGATGAAGGGATAAATGCATAGATAGGTAGATGGATGGATAGACGAAAAGATAGATGAACAGATAGATGTAAAGCAGTTGGATGGGCAGGAAGATGATTAGGTGCATATTTAGATAGATGACTAAATATATAAATATATGGATAAATAGATTAATAGATAGGTGGATCGAAAAATAGATAGATAGATATATAAAAAGCTAGATGGATATATAGACTTAATGATAGATGGCTGCACAAAGGGTGGATTTAAAGATAGATTTAGATATATATGGATTGATAGACAAAAAGATTTATTGAGGGATTGATGGATAGACATATAGATAAATGGATAGATACGTGGATAGATGAATGGATGGAAGGATTGATAGATTGATGGACAGGTAGATAGACGGATTCATAGATCGATAACAAGATGATTTTATGGATGGCAAGATGGGGAGATGATCGATAAATGAATGGGTTGATTTTTATGTATATATATATGGATTGATAGTTGGTAAGATTGTTGGATAGATTGACCAACATATAGATGTAGAGAAAGATGGATAGCTAGACAGAGAGACAGATGGATGGATTGATAGACAAATAGAGATAAATAACTAGATATAGAGATGAACAGATGAGAGACACACACAGACAGACCCGGGCAACGCCGGGTTATCCCTCTATTACATGCTATAGGAGAGAACCTTCGTTTGTTAAAATTTGGAGGCCACACGGTTAGGGACTAGCTTCACGCAATTTGCCAGAGTGGATGGTCTGGTGAACGGGATGAACATAGGCTAGTTGAGGTCTCAAGACTTAAAAAGGAAGAGTGTGCCAGTGCCACATTCAGACCCTTCCACGACGATTTTTGGCCGTTTAGGACGGCTACACAGCTATGTATCATCAAAACTTTATAGAAAAGCATTTAGGTAATATGGGCAATTTTTACTGATCTTAGGAAAATTAACAGAAATTTCTTGTTGTCAAAATTTTTTCCAGTGCATTAAAGGTTTCTCCTTCCCTCCGTTCTTTATCAGAGTAAGGGGTAACTATTCTTTTTGTAGTTCACACCACTGAACAACTCGCACTGCTGACCACCACACATAGACAATTAATTTGTTTATCAGAGAGAGAGAGAGAGACAGATAGACAGGTAGAAATACAGGCAGGCAGATTGACAGATAGAGATAGAAATACAGGCACACAGACTGACAGATATAAAGACATAAAGAGAGAAAGACAGACATAGGGACCCAGAAACAGAGAGACTGACAGACACACCTAAAGATGGAGACAGAGAGGTAGACAAAGACGGACAGCAGATAGATAGATAAGAGGATGGGTTGATGGATAGGTAGATGGATAGATTGATTGATAGATTTATAGATGGATACACTGATGAGTAGGTGGATAGATAGATGGATGGATATATGGGTAGAAAGATGAGTAGATAGATAAATGGCTGGATAGGCAGATAGTTGAATTGACAAATAGATAGTTGGAAAGATTTTTGGATGGAGAGATAAATAGAAAGATGAGTGGGGGCATGGATAGATAGATGCATAAATAGATTGGTAGAAAGCTAGTTGGACTGCAAGCAATATGGATAAATGGATAGAAAGGTATATAGATAAAAATGAATAGATGCATGGATTGACAGAGATATAGATGGTTAGAATGCTAGAATTATCTACGGATAAATAGATTTCGGGACAGATCTATTGATAGATAGCTGTAGGCATAGATAAATATAAGTATGAGTAGATGGATGGATTGATGGATAAATAGATAGGTTGATGGATGGATTAATAAATGAATAGATAGATGGATGGATTGATGGTTAGATAGATAGATGCATACGAAGATGAGTAGGTGGATGGATAAATAGGGAGATGGTTAGATTTATTTATATACAGATGGATAGGCGGATGAAAAGGTGGATAGATAGATAGAATGATGCACAAATCCACAAGGGCCGTGACGAAGATTCGAACCTGCGTCTGAGAGCATCCCAGACGCTGCCTTTATCGACTGAGCTACGACATGGAAGAGAATTGAAACTAGAAGTTTTACTGAACTTCTGGTTTCTGTGATTTCTGTGTGTAATGAAGTAAGGGCGAAGAGGTAGAACGGCCTATTGATATAGCTCGAGTGCATGGGGGAGTTGTGTAAAACCCTGGTTTGTGTCTCGGAGAGGCTGCAGGATCCAAGTAGGTTCAGTAGAACTTTTGGTTTCATTTCTCTTCCATTTCTCTCAGTCGATAAAGGCAGCGTCTGGGATGCTCTTGAACGCAGGTTCGAGTCCTCGTCACAGCTCTTGTGGATTTGTTTATTTGATGCATCACGTTATTGTGATATCTGTGTGTAATAGAATGGTGCATACATGACTGGATAGATAGGTATACATAGATATAGTTGGATTAGTATCCACCTGAAAAATAAAACAAATATTCAAAACTTTTTTGTGATTATTCTTGCATTAATATACATATAGATGGATATGATATAGATAAACAGATAGATAGATACATGGATTGATGCACAGATAAATGTATTGATGCACAGATAAATGTATTGATGCACAGATAAATGTATTGATGCACAGATAAATGAATTGATGCACAGATAAATGTATTGATGCACAGATAAATGTATTGATGCACAGATAAATGAATTGATGCACAGATAAATGTATTGATGCACAGATAAATGAATTGATGTATAGTTTGATGAATATATGGTTGAATAAATGGATGTGTATATGGATTGCTAGATGGATAAAAGGACGGATAGATGAACAGATAGATGATAGATAAATGAATGTATTGATTTATGGAAGGTTCAATAGATAATTGATTCAAATGTTAGATACAGAGATGGATAGATAGATGGACAGGTAGAGGCTCATTTTGATGATAACATCGATGGATAGGTAGTTGGATGGAAAGATTGAGATATAGATGGATAATGTTAGATGAATATATAGATTCACGGGATGATAGTTAGATAAAAAGATGGACATATAGATGGCCTGAGGAATATTTCCTCATAGACAGAGAAATTAAAAATTTTCGTCAAAATAAAAAAAAATCTGAGATATTCTAATCAAATCTCACACCATTCAGCATCTCAGTCGTGAAACTTTCAATCTAATACATTAATAAATAGATTTTCTACAAATATTTTTATGCGTATATCTGGGCGTAGACGGGTGCCCGCCCTCATATATCCCACCCCTGTACGGGTGCCTGCCCTCATATATCCCACCCCTGTACGGGTGCCCGCCCTCATATATCCCACCCATGTACGGGTGCCCGTACTCATATATCCCACCCCTGTACGGGTGCCCGCACTCATATATCCCACCCCTGTACGGGTGCCCGCCCTCATATATCCAACCCCTGTACGGGTGCCCGCACTCATATATCCCACCCCTGTACGGGTGCTTGCCCTCATATATCCCACCCCTGTACGGGTGCCCGCCCTCATATATCCCGCCCCTGTACGGGTGCCCCCCCTCATATATCCCACCCCTGTACGGGTGCTTGCCCTCATATATCCCACCCCTGTACGGGTGCCCCCCCTCATATATCCCACCCCTGTACGGGTGCCCACCCTCATATATTCCACCCCTGTTCGGGTGCCCATCCTCATATATCCCACCCCGGTACGGGTGCCCGCCTGCATATATCCCACCCTTGTACGTTTGCAAGCCCTCATATATTCCACCCCTGTACGGGTGCCCCCCCCCTCATATATCCCACCCCTGTACGGGTGCCCGCCCTCATATATCTCACCCCTGTACGGGTTCCCACCCTCATATATCCCACCCCTGTACGGGTGCCCCCCTCATATATCCCACCCCTGTACGGGTGCCCACCCTCATATATCTCACCCCTGTACGGGTGCCCCCCCTCATATATCTTACCCCTGTACGGGTGCCCAACCTTATATATCTCACCGCTGTACGGGTTCCCCCCCTCATATATCCCACCCCTGTAAGTGTGCCCGCCCTCATATATCCCACCCCTGTACGGGTACCCGCCCTCATATATCCCACCCCAGTTCGGGTGCCTGCCCTCATATATCCCACCCCTGTATGGGCTCCCGCCCGCATATATCCCACCCCTGTATGGGTGCCCATCCCCATACATCCCAACCCTGTTCGGGTGCCCGCCCGCATATATCCCACCCCTGTACGGGGGCCCGCCCTCATATATCCCACCCCTTTACGGGTGCTCGTCCTAATATATCTCACCCCTGTATGGGTGCCCACCCTCATATATCTCACCCCTGTGCGGGTGCCCACCCTCATATATCCCACCCCTGTACGGGTACCCGCCCACATATATCCCACCCCTGTACGGGTGCCCGCCCTCATATATCCCACCCCTGTACGGGTGCCCGCCCTCATATATCCCAACCCTGTATGGGTTCCCGCCTGCATATATCCCACCCCTGTACGGGTGCCGGACTGCATATATCCCACCCCTGTACGGGTGCCGGACTGCATATATTCGACCCCTGTACGGGTGCCCGCCCTCATATATCCCAACCCTGTATGGGTGCCCACCCTTATATATCCCACCCATGTACGGGTGCCCGCCCTCATATATCCCACCATGTACGGGTGCCCACCCTCATATATCCCACCCCTGTACGGGTGCCCGCCCTTATATATCCCACCTCTGTACCGGTACCCGCCCTCATATATCGCACCCCTGTACGGGTGCCGGACTGCATATATCCCACCCCTGTACGGGTGCCCGCCCTCATATATCCCACCCCAGTACGGGTGCCCTACTGCATATATCCCACCCCTGTACGGGTGTCCGCCTGCATATATCCCACCCCTGTACGTGTGCCCGCCCTCATTTATCCCACACCTGTACGGGTGCCCGCCCGCATATATCCCATCCCTGTACGTGTGCCCACTCGTATATATCCCACCCTTGTACGGGTACCCGCCCTCATATATCCTAACCCTGTATGGGTGCCCTTCCACATATATCCCACCCCCATACAAGTGCCCACCTGCATATATCCCACCTCTGTACGTGTGCCCGCCCTTATATATCCCACCTCTGTACGGGTACCCGCCCTCTTACATCGCACCCCTGTACGGGTGCCCGACTGCATATATCCCACCCCTGTACGGGTGCCCGCCCTCATATATCCCACCCCTGTACGGGTGCCCGCCTGCATGTATCCCACACCTGTTCGGGTGCCCGCCCTCATATATCCCACCCATGTACGGGTGCCCGCCCTCATATATCCCACCCATGTACGGGTGCCCGCCCGCATATATCCCATCCCTGTACGTGTGCCCACTCTTATATATGCCACCCTTGTACGGGTACCCGCCCTCATATATCCTACCCCTGTATGGGTGCCCGCCCTCATATATCCCACCCTTTTACGGGTGCCCGCCCTAATATATCTCACCACTGTCCGGGTGCCCGCCCTCATATATCTCACCCCTGTATAGGTACCCACCCTCATATATCCCACCCCTTTACAGGTGTCCGCCCTCATATGTCTCACCCCTGTCCGGGTGCACACCCTCATATATCTCACCCTTGTACGGGTGCCCGCCCACACATATCCCACTCCTGTACAGGTGCCCGCCCTCATATATCCCACCCCTGTACGGGTGCCCACCCTCATATATCCCACCCCTGTACAGGTGCCTGCCATTATATATCTCACCCCTTTATTGGTTCCCGTCCTCATATATCCCACCCCTGTACCAGTGCCCGACCTCACATATCCCACCCCTGTACGGGTGCCCGCCCGCATATATCCCACCCCTGTACGGGTGCCAACCCTCATATATCCCACCCTTGTACGGTTGCCCACACTCATATATTCTACCCCTGTACGGGTGCCCGCCCTCATATATCCCACCTCTGTACGGGTGCCCATTCTCATATATCCAACCCCTGTACCGGTGCCCCCTCATATATCCCAACGCTGTACAGGAGACCGCGCGCCATATATCCCACCCTGTACGGGTTCCCTCTGTCATATATCTCACCCCTGTATGGGTGCCCGCCCTCATATATCTCACCCCTGTACGGGTGCCCCCCCGCATATATCTTACCCCTGTACGGGTGCCCAACCTTATATATCTCACCCCAGTACGGGTTCCCACCCTCATATATCCCACCCCTGTAAGTGTGCCCGCCCTTATATATCCCAGCCCTGTACGGGTACCCGCCCTCATATATCCCACCCCAGTTCGGGTGCCTGCCCTCATATATCCCACCCCTGTATGGGCTCCCACCCGCATATATGTCACCCCTGTACGGGGGCCCGCCCTCATATATCCCACCCCTGTACGGGTGCCCGTCCTCATACATCCCAACCCTGTTCGGGTGACCGCCCGCATATATCCCACCCCTGTACGGGGGCCCGCCCTCATATATCCCACCCCTTTACGGGTGCTCGTCCTAATATATCTCACCCCTGTATGGGTGCCCACCCTCATATATCTCACCCCTGTGCGGGTGCCCACCCTCATATATCCCACCCCTGTACGGGTACCCGCCCACATATATCCCACCCCTGTACGGGTGCCCGCCCTCATATATCCCACCCCTGTACGGGTGCCCGCCCTCATATATCCCACCCCTGTACGGGTGCCCGCCTGCATATATCCCACCCATGTACGGGTGCCCGCCCTCATATATCCCACCCATGTACGGGTGCCCACCCTCATATATCCCACCCATGTACGGGTGCCCGCCCTCATATATCCCACCCATGTATGGGTGCCCACCCTCATATATCCCACCCATGTACGGGTGCCCGCCTGCATTTATCCCACCTCTGTACGTGTGCCCGCCCTCATATATTGCACCCCTGTACGGGTGCCGGACTGCATATATCCCACCCCTGTACGGGTGCCCGCCCTCATATATCCCACCCCAGTACGGGTGCTCTACTGCATATATCCCACCCCTGTACGGGTCCCCGCCCTCATATATCCCACCACTATACGTGTACCCACCCTCATATATCCCAACCCTGTACGTGTGTCCACCCTCATATATCCCATCCCAGTACGGGTGGCCGCCCTCATATATCCCTCCCCTATTCGGGTGCCCCCCCTCATATATCCCACCAATGTACGGGTGCCCACCCTCATATATCTCACCCCTGTACGGGTGCCCCCCTCATATATCTTACCCCTGTACGGGTGCCCAACCTTATATATCTCACCCCTGTACGGGTTCCCCCCTCATATATCCCACCCCTGTAAGTGTGCCCGCCCTTATATATCCCACCCCTGTACGGGTACCCGCCCTCATATATCCCACCCCAGTTCGGGTGCCTGCCCTCATATATCCCACCCCTGTATGGGCTCCCGCCCGCATATATCCCACCCCTGTACGGGGGCCCGCCCTCATATATCCCACCCCTGTACGGGTGCCCGCCCTCATATATCCCACCCCTGTATGGGCTCCCGCCCTCATATATCACACCCCTGTAAGTGTGCCCGCCCTTATATATCCCACCCCTGTACGGGGGCCCGCCCTCATATATCCCACCCCTGTACGGGTGCCTGCCCTCATATATCCCACCCCTGTATGGGCTCCCGCCCGCATATATCCCACCCCTGTACGGGTGCCCGCCCTCATACATCCCACCCCTGTACGGGTGCCCGCCCTCATAAATCCCACCCCTGTACGGGTGCCCGCCCTCATACATCCCACCCCTGTACGGGTGCCCGCCCTCATATATCCCACCCCTGTACGGGTGCCCGCCTGCATATATCCCATCCCTGTACGGGTGCCCGCCTGCATGTATCCCATCCCTGTACGGGTGCCCGCCCTCATATATCTCACCTCTGTACGGGTGCCCACCCTCATATATCTCACCCTTGTACGGGTGCCCCTCCCCCCTCATAAATCCCACGTCTGTACGGGTGCCCGCCCTCATATATCCCCCCCCCCCCTGTACGAGTGTCCGCCTGCATATATCCCACCCCTGTACGGGTGCCCGCCCTCATTTATCCCATCCCTGTACGTGTGCCCACTCTTATATATCCCACCCTTGTACGGGTACCCGCCCTCATATATCCTAACCCTGTATGGGTGCCCTTCCACATATATCCCACCCCCATACAGGTGCCCACCTGCATATATCCCACCTCTGTACGTGTGCCCGCCCTTATATATCCCACCTCTGTACGGGTACCCGCCCTCTTACATCGCACCCCTGTACGGGTGCCCGACTGCATATATCCCACCCCTGTACGGGTGCCCGCCCTCATATATCCCACCCCTGTACGGGTACCCGCCTGCATGTATCCCACACCTGTTCGGGTGCCCGCCCTCATATATCCCACCCATGTACGGGTGCCCGCCCTCATATATCCCACACCTGTACGGGTGCCCGCCCTCATATATCACACCCATGTACGGGTGCCCGCCCACATATATCCCATCCCTGTACGTGTGCCCGCCCTCATATATCCCACCCTTTTACGGGTGCCCGCCTTAATATATCTCACCACTGTCCGGGTGCCCGCCCTCATATATCTCACCCCTGTATAGGTACCCACCCTCATATATCCCACCCCTTTACAGGTGTCCGCCCTCATATGTCTCACCCCTGTCCGGGTGCCCACCCTCATATATCTCACCCCTGTACGGGTGCCCGCCCACACATATCCCACTCCTGTACAGGTGCCCGCCCTCATATATCCCACCCCTGTACGGGTGCCCACCCTCATATATCCCACCCTTGTACAGGTGCCTGCCATTATATATCTCACCCCTTTATGGGTTCCCGTCCTCATATATCCCACCCCTGTACCAGTGCCCGACCTCACATATCCCACCCCTGTACGGGTGCCCCCCTCATATATCCCACCCCTGTACGGGTGCCCGCCCGCATATATCCCACCCCTGTATGGGTGACCGCCCTCATATATCCCACCCCTGTACGGGTGCCAACCCTCATATATCCCACCCTTGTACGGTTGCCCACACTCATATATCCTGCCCCTGTACGGGTGCCCGCCCTCATATATCCCACCCCTGTACGGTTGCCCACACTCATATATCCCACCCCTGTACAGGAGCCCGCGCGCCATATATCCCACCCTGTACGGGTTCCCTCTGTCATATATCTCACCCTTGTACGGGTGCCCGCCCTCATATATTCCACCCCTGTACAGGTGCCCCGTCATATATCCCACCCCTGTATGGGTGCCCGCCCTCATATATCCTAGGGCGTGAGAACAAGGAGATAGTCGTCAGGAGAGGTGACATATCGCCAATATACGTCATTCTTATAAAAGTCCAATATCTGGCGAAAATGAACTTCATTCTCTCTGACCAATATAAATTCCAAAGGGTAACGAAGGACACTACAGCCGAATTGAAAGCAAAGGTCAACAAATTGATTGAAACTGTGAACGCCAAGAAATCCGGACTCCACCTGCCAAAGATTATTGGGGAATATAAACCTGGATATGCATATGGAAATGTCAAGACGCACAAGCCTGGAAACCCACTTCGGCCAATCATTAGCCAGATACCCACACCCACGTACAGACTGGCGAAGCGACTCAACGGCCTGCTGACTCCTTATGTTCCTTGCGCCTTCAGCCTGAAGTCTCCAAAAGAATTTGTTGACTTACTGCGGGGCACACGGGCCACAGGGATAAGAGCCTCGTTGGACGTAGAATCACTGTTCACCAATGTACCTGTGGACGAGACAATCGGGATGATAGCCGAAAGAGTGTATCGTGATCCAGCCTGTACTCCTCTTGACATACCAGAGAATATTCTAAGGAAACTACTCCAAGCTTGTACTAAAGAGGCACCCTTCTTGAGCCCGGATGGACACATGTATAAGCAAGTAGATGGGGTCGCCATGGGTTCTCCCCTAGGTGTCCTGTTTGCAAACTTCTACATGGGTACCATCGAGCAAAAAGTCTTAGTCGACATGAACTTGAAACCGGCCATATACTGCAGGTATGTTGACGACATTTTTACACAGGTACCTGATGTCAGACATCTGCAGGAGCTGAAGGAGGCGTTTGAGCAGAGTTCCGTGCTGCGTTTCACTTACGAGATGAAAAAGGATGGGAACCTGCCCTTTCTAGATTTAACAGTCATGGAAAAGAGCGGAGGTTTCCACACTGTAGTCTACACCAAGGAAACGAACATAGGAATGTGCCTAAATGCCAATAGCGACTGCCCAGACAGGTACAGGAGGAGTGTTGTTAACGCATATGTCGACCGTGCTCTCAACCACAGCTCAGAATGGAGGCAAGTCGATGAAGAACTCTGTAGGGTAAGGCAGGTCCTAGTCAACAACGGCTTCTCCAATGGTTTCATCGAAGACATCATAAGAAGGAAAGTGAAACGCCATGCAACCTCTGAAGAGACAACTAACACAACACCTATAACCCCTATTAGACTATTTTACGGGAACTTCTTTTCCACAGCTCATAAAACGGAGGAAAGGGTCCTGAAAGATATTGTTAATAGAAACATTATCCCTACAGACAAAAATTAGAGGATACAACTGACGATTTACTATAAAACCAGAAAAACGGCCAGCCTACTCATGAGAAACTCTCCAGACACAAAGCAGAACGCTTTAAAAGAGAAAAACGTCGTCTATGCCTTCAAATGCCCTCTTGGGGATTGCAAGCTCCAAAAAACCCAGTATATAGGCAAGACAACAACATCTCTTTCTAGGCGTTTAACGATGCATAAGCAACAGGGCTCCATTAAGGAACATATAATCTCTTCCCACAACCAAACCATCGCCAGAGAAATCCTTGTAAACAACACAGAAATCATCGATAGATACAGCGATAGCAGACGGCTTGACGTTTGCGAGGCACTACACATTAAAAAGTCAACATCAGCAATCAACAGCCAACTAATGCACAACTATATTCTACCCACCTCAAGACTCCAATACAGAAGCATCAAGAAATATGGACCAATAGGCTTTCTACAATCACTTCCATTCAATACCCATTGTTTCGTGTTCTGTCTTGTGTTGATGAAATTAATACCCTATTAATACCACCTCACCCCATCCACCTCACTCAAATGTAGATATAAAGAAATCGGATGTGTAAGTTCTATTCAGTTGTGTATATGTTAACTAAAGTCTTTGAAAATGTAATAAGTTTTACGAAACGCGCTCAAGTGTCGCGTCAGACTAGAAATAAAAATGAATTTTGGAGAATTGATTTTTGAATTACCACCAAAAGTGAAAAGAAATGTACGAAAGATTGAGAAAATTCGTGTTAGAATTATTAATCTTACTTTTTCGGTCATATTTAATAATATATGTCTACAGGAAAGACTGCTACCAAAATATACTAATATATATATATATATATATATATATATATATATATATATATATATATATATATATATATATATATATGTATATATATATATATATATATATATATATATATATATATATATACATATTATATATATATATATATATATATATATATATATATATATATATATATATACATATACATATTTATATATATATATATATATATTTATTTATATGTATATATATATAAATATATATATATATATATATATATATATATATATATATATATATTTATTTATATGTATATATATATAAATATATATATATATATATATATATATATATATATATTTATTTATATGTATATATATATATATATATATATATATATATATATATATATATATATATATATATTTATATATATACATATAAATATATATATATATATATATTTATATATATATACATATAAATATATATATATATATATATATATATATATATATATATATATATATATATATATATATATATGTATATAAATATATATATATATATATATATATATATATATATATATATATATATATATATATACATATATATATATATATATATATATATATATATATGTCGTACCTAGTAGCCAGAACTCACTTTTCAGCCTACAATGCAAGGCCCGATTTGCCTAATAAGCCAACTTTTCATGAATTAATATATTTTCTCTAAATGTTTTCTTATGAAATGATAAAGCAACCCATTTCATTATGTAAGAGGTCAATTTTTTTTTATTGGAGTTAAAATTAACGTAGATATATGACCGAACCTAACCAACCCTACCTAACCTAACCTAACCTATCTTTATAGGTTAGGTTAGGTTAGGTAGCCGAAAAAGTTAGGTTAGGTTAGGTTAGGTAGGTTAGGTAGTCGAAAAGCAATTAATTCATGAAAACTTGGCTTATTAGGCAAATTGGGCCTTGCATAGTTGGCTCAGAAGTGAGTTCTGGCTACTAGGTACGACATATATATATATATATATATATATATATATATATATATATATATATATATATATATATATATATATATATATATATATATATATATATGTCGTACCTAGTAGCCAGAACTCACTTCTCAGCCTACTATGCATGGCCCGATTTGCCTAATAAGCCTAGTTTTCATGAATTAATGTTTTTTCGACAACCTAACCTACCTAACCTAACCTAACCTAACGTTTTCGGCTACCTAACCTAACCTAACCTATAAAGATAGGTTAGGTTAGGTTAGGTAGGGTTGGTTAGGTTCGGTCATATATCTACGTTAATTTTAACTCCAATAAAGAAAAATTGACCTCATACATAATGAAATGGGTAGCTTTATCATTTCATAAGAAAAAATTAGAGAAAATATATTAATTCAGTAAAACTTGGCTTATTAGGCAAATCAGGCCTCGCATAGTAGGCTGAGAAGTGAGTTCTGGCTACTAGGTACGACATATATATATATATATATATATATATATATATATATATATATATATATATATATATATATATATATATATATATATATATATATATATATATCACACTTGTCACGGCCCTGGGAACAAAACAAGAAATTAACACCACAATCTGGTATCACTCCACAATAATCATTGCCAGGAATCCCTGACATTACACACTGACCCTAATCTGAGCGCTCAGTACTAGAATTCCACACCTGCAAGATTACACATGGAATAATAACACACTGTCCCACGGACGATCAAAAATGATTGAATCACCACAATCCTACTAGAATGGAATATAAAATATTACATGGACATCCTCTCAGTCCTTGGCTAGTCTATGTTCCCGTGTGTACCCACACACACAAACACACATGATACACGTTGACGATATACAAGAAAGGGGATAGACAGGAGGCACTGAATTACCGACCAGTGTCCCTAACCTGCATACCATGCAAGATGATGGAGAAGATTGTGCGAAGAAAGCTAGTGGAGCACCTGGAGCGAAAGAACTTCGTAACACAGCATCAACATGGATTCAGGGATGGCAGGTCCTGCCTCACAGGGTTATTTGAATTCTACGACCAGGCAACAAAAATAAGGCAAGAAAGAGAAGGGTGGGCAGACTGCATATTTTTGGATTGTCAGAAAGCCTTTGATACAGTACCACACAAGAGGCTAGGGAAAAAACTGGAGATGCAGGCTGGAGTGAAAGGGAAGGTACTCCGTTGGATACAGGAGTACCTAAGTAACATGAGACAACGAGTCAGTGAGGGGTGAGGTCTCAGATTGGCGAGACGTTACGAGTGGAGTACCGCAGGGGTCAGTCCTTGGACCTATACTGTTTCTGTTATATGTAAATGATCTTCCAGAGGGTATAGAATCGTTTCTCTCAATGTTTGCCGATGATGCAAAAATTATGAGGAGGATTGAAACTGAGGACGATAGTAGGAGGCTACAAGATGACCTAGACAGACTGAGTGAATGGTCCAACAAATGGCTGTTGAAGTTCAACCTGAGTAAATGCAAAGTAATGAAACTAGGTGGTGGAAATAGGAGGCCAAACACAGGATATAGAATAGGAGATGAATGTGAGGGATCTAGATCCCTCAGCTAGTTTTCCTAGTTTCTAGATTAGGCTAGTCACTCTAGAAACTGAAGCTTTCAAAATAACATATACTTGTGGGGTGTTGAATGAAAGCTTATGTTATGGACTATCATTTGTAAGTAGTTAGATGTCCGTGATTGCTCTGTAGAGAGAATTACAGAAAATTTCCTGTTTCTGTGAAATAGGATGAGGTGGGTACTTGACTCTCCCAACGGTTTACTGGGGGGGGGGGGGAGGGACAGTGGAGTGAACGTTGCCTTTCTTCCCCACCTTGTGAGACATCGCGCCTTTGTTTTAGGCCTCCCCCTCCTTGTGACGTCACGGGATGCTCGAGGGTGAGTGAGCCTGTGATTGGTTTAGGCATGTGAGCTCCAAGCCGAGTTTTGGCGCGAAGAGAGGTGATTGATTTGGGCATGAGGGAGCCGTGCCGGGTCCAAGCTGATTGGTCAAGACAAGGTAGGGGGGAGGTATGGGCATTTGAGTTTCTCTGCCCACCAGGCAGGCAGTTTGAATTGGGCGGCAAGCGGAGGAAGAAGTGTCTGGTGGAGGTGGCAGGCTGGCCTCCTCCACCCCACGTTAATCACTTCTCTCGTCCAAATTACTCATCGAATATGGCACTCCTGCCATCAGGGGTTGTGTCAAGGCCCAATTGGGTGAATTGGGGCCAAGGATTTACGGAAGGAACAGTAAAAAGCTAAAGAGACAGTTGACAGTGTCCACCCATGAGGCAGCCGGCAGAGCCTCATGGTGTAACAGGTGGGTCGAGTATCCTGTCTAGTGGCAATGCACAATTGGTGTTGGGCAGTGTAAGTGAGTGTGATATTACAGGCCCATGTTGGACTTTGCATTCCGCCTGGCTGCGTCAGTGTGGGGACCCCGCCGGCCATTGTCACCCCAGTGTAGAGCAAGGCAGGCTCTGGTTTGATGGGGTTGTTAGTGATTCTCCATCCGCTTGTGTACTCCTGTGGGCGGCAGCCTGCCAGCCCGAGGCACCCATGTGCACGGCTACCCCAGGCCGCCCGCGGCCGCCCACCTTGGCCAGCTGCCCGGGGGGGCCACCCGCGCGGCCAAACCCCACCCCACCCCGCACGCCAGCTCTGCCGGGTGGGGTGCTATGACGTCATGCGCTACCCGTGGCCACCCACAGGCCACCCAGCCGCTCGGCCCGCGTGCCGGCTACCACCACCCCACCCCCCTCTCTCAGCTCGGGAGGGGCGCTGTGGGCCACATGCCTTGGCCACTTTCCCGGGACAGCCTAGGGTCACATCTTGTCGACGCATGAGGAGCAAGCAAGCTAAGTGTTGACAGCTAGTGTGGTAGTGACCTGGGAAATGAGGAAAAAAATAAGGGAAAGAGGGCAGTAGAAATGAGTACTATTATCATTGTGTACAGTGTGATGCATACCGGTGGAAATTCACGGTAAGAGTTGTCTCAGAGCCTCGCCAGGCTAGAGAAGCAGCTGAGTGACAGCTGTCAGTAGGGTCCAGGTGATTGATGGGGGCGGTACCTGGAGATAGATATTATACACGGGACAACACTGTAGTATCATAATGTATATATAGTAGACTGACTAGAGTATGTAACCGGTCAGTGTAGAGATTCACCATATAAGTGATCCAGCCTGTCGATTCTATATAATCGTTCAGACTGGATTAATGCCATAGAGTACCGTAAAATTATAATCATTAGAGGTAGGCAGGGATGTCAGTGGGGACCCCTGAGGTCTGTGTAGTTAGTTACATTTACCTTATGATATAATTTTCATTGATTATGTGAATGCCATTTCTATGTGTTCATTTGTATGTTTATGTACTGTGTTGTGTGGTGAGTCAGTAGATGTGATTGCGGACTGATTGCCTAATGATGTCATTAGCATGTGGGGTATGCTGACGGCATCATTATGTTGCAGGTTTGTGCAGTGTTGTTATCAGTTTATACGATATTATTGCCCCAGGAACTGTGTTGAGGGTTAAGGGACCTCTAGGATTATTCAGGGGAATTCACCGTACTTAATGAGAGCAGGCAATTGATCGGGTTAATTGCCTTGCTGAGGTAAGTGTGTGTGTTCACAGTAGTCCTTTGCAACGGGTG
Organism: Procambarus clarkii; assembly: GCF_040958095.1. NCBI lineage: Eukaryota > Metazoa > Arthropoda > Malacostraca > Decapoda > Cambaridae > Procambarus > Procambarus clarkii. The sequence goes on along the minus strand of NC_091206.1, from coordinate 32,248,568 downwards.
CAAGAAAAAGAGGGGGGGGGCAGTAATATTAGTATACTCTTGTGTGTTGCACAACCGTGTGTCATTATTGTGTGGGCACAGTAATTAGCGAGTTGCAGTAGCCGCAACCATATGTGGGCAGTGCTTTTATGATGTTGCATTCCATTGTAGTGTGACCTATGTAATGCTGGGGTTACTTTGTTTCTTTAAGTTGTGTTGGGGACTTAAGGATTTAGTGAGTTAATTAAGTAAGGGGTAATTAACTGGATAAGGGGTTCACACTTAGTATTGTGGAGTGAGTGAGGGCTGTTATGAGAGAAAACAGGGTTGAGCTTGAGTGAGATACGTCTCGGGAGCAATTAATTGTCCATGTGATAACTAATTGACCACTCTAGCTAATTATGTAATTAGCCTTCTCATCTTGAATTCATGTAGTGGGAGAGGATCTGTCAGAGTCTGTCAGTATTTGTGTTAACGTAATTTGCTCGAGACTAATTACCTTTCTGGCGTATAGCAATTAGTGGCTCAGGTTAATTAAAGGAGTAATTAACATTGGAGAGCTCCGATGACTTGGTAAAGCAAGGTCATGGAGCTAGCATAAATCGTTGTATTAATCATATCCTGTCTGAGAACAGTGGATTAGTGGCACATCTTGTTAATTAGGGTAATTAACTCCTTTCCCGTGAATTCACAGTGTTTGATGAGACCTGCTTAGGCAGTGCAGAGTCAGACGTGTTTATGGATGATTAATTATCGGTCCTGGTGACAGTTAATTAATTGCTCAGAATTAATTAAGGAATTAATTAGGGTAATTAACACTCACTAGTAATTTTTTGACACAGACTGTGGAGAAGCTACCATGTTAGGGTAGGCTTAGTTACGTAACTCAATGGGGATGTAATTAGTGGTCCGTTTGACCTTAATTGAGAATTACTCACTGAATACTTGCAAGGAGTCAAGTGTGATGTAATATAAGTTTGAGTTATTGTTAACAAGAGAGAGACAAGTGTTAAAGATTAACGTAGAGTATCATCATGTTGTTGTCTAGTGTGAGACAATTGTTTGTGATTACCGTAGTACTTTGTTGCTGACTGCTGCGATCAGTCAATTAACGTAATTAATCACTTAAGGCAATTTCTTTTGGTTGTCGTCTGGTGACGAGAGTAGAGTCATCTAGGGATTTGTGGAGCTGTGTCCCAGAATCCCGCCTTGCCTGTCTTTGTTACTGTTTACAACAGTGCAACTTCTTGTGGGGAGTTGCAAAGAGTTTTCACACTGGGTTGTGATAGGGGGGGTTACTGTTGGACTACCCGCCTAGTTACCTGGGTCTCACCTGGGGGGCGAGAGGACCCCTAAGCTAGTGATTATAGTAGCTGTCAGGGAAACCGAGACACTATTGATTGCATGCTTGTGTCTTCAGTGGATATCCTTCATTTGTTCAGTTAGTTCATGTTGTCAGCCCAAAGTGTCAGCAAGATGGTGCTTGCTGTCACTTCTCGAGGGGCTGTTGAATAGCTGTGTTGCAAATGCCACTTGATGTACAATAACGTAACCATTCGCTGTGGTGTAACTTAGTCTGTGATATTTTTCTTTGATTTGCAATATTGCATCATCAGTGGGCACACCTGTGTTCAGGTTAGTTCAGTATGCAGCCTCACAGTAAGGGTTGCTATTTAGCTGTTTGTTATCGTGCCACTGGATGGACATTAACGTAACGTAAACTCGGTAATGTAGTAGTTAGTCTCTTGTTATTAATAAATTGTTATGTTATAGAAAACGGTCTTTGATGTCAACCCTTCAACCATATTATTCCACCATATTTCTGCATATTATTAAATGTTGATGTGATCTTGATATGACGGCTGTTCTTGGGAATTCGAATTCCAATTCATAGCGCCACATCAAATATAAATATTTGATTGTGAGAACCCGTCGGTTACCCTTTATTAGTTTTAACGTCCTGTTTAACTAGGAGGAGCCAGCGGCCTATTGTGGACAGGTTTTCACCCCTGGTGGTGGAGGCCTGGCGGTTTGCTCCCGCTTTTCCTTTTTCTATTGGACTCATGCTTAACTGCCGTGAGCAGTCTTTAAACTTGTAGTCCACCTCCTAAGGGAGGTAGGCGTAGATAAAAATCTCACAATTGGCGCCCAACGTGGGGCTATGCAACTTGGGTTCGAGCCCATGAAGTACAGTCTTATTGATTTTTAAAGTAACATAAGATATCGTTGCAGAATATTGTGGAACAGCATTGTTGGAGGTATGTTTTGTGCACGGTTGTCACACTTAGGTACACACACACCACACACACTGTATGAAAGAGGTATTTCATGGTAGATATGGGGAAATCTGTCTGGCTTTTTGTGGCTGCTAGCTAGTGGACATTGACACACTCATTGGTGAGGGGTGTCAGCTCAGCAGCAGGTGTCGTGGACACCCAGCCAGCGAGCAACAGTTGTTGCAAGAGTGCACTCAGGATCTGCCTGAGGTGCAAGACACCACCAACCTTAGGGGTAGAAGAAGCTTCTAGAAGTGACCTCAAGTGTGAGAGGTCTTATTGGACGACACTGTAGTTGTCAAGGGTGTCATAGGAGTGTAGTCGTTATTACACAGTTGGATCTTAGTGGGAGGTCGCGCAACCAGCTTAGGATCCGAGTAGACTTCTTTAGAAAAGGGAGTAATTCATCTGTAGTTAGACAGGTGATGGAATTTCTTGCCAGAGTGGGGACTGTACAACCCCAGGAAGAATTCATGGTAGTCACTAGAGAGGTTGAGCAGAGGCTCCCGTTTGCAGAGGTGACAGCAAGGCCGAGTTCGAGCCTGATGGTGAGAGCGCAGCAAGTCAGTGCTGGCTCAAGTGCAGATTGCAAGGAGGCAATCTCACACAGGGAAGGGAAGCCAAACCCACCCTAGTGCACTTAACCCGGTGACAAGGTATGAAGGTAAAGATGCCTAGCTTGGCAGTTCTGAGAAAGACGATTCGATGGATGCATACATCGATCGCCTTTTGAAGAAAGGCTGCCAATGCAAGATGGCAAAGGTCATTTTGGGCTGGTGATTTTCCATGGTTCAGATCCCCAGCAGCATAATAATTTTGTTCTTTAAGGATTGCCTTGGTAAAGGGTTATAGTAGATCTGCAGAGGGAATGCTGATCACATTCCAAGTTAGATCCAGGGAGAAATAGACAAGAGAGTTTGACAGATGTCAAAAGTTTCGCTTGAGTCCTTGTTAGAGTAGCGAGACCTAGGAGAAGCAAGGGAGAGACCCCAAGCTCAGTAGGGTGAGCATACGTACTTGTAGAAGAGGGTTTTCTCCCAGATAGTTCAGTCGGTAGAGCAAGACCGGCTGGTGTTGGGCAGTTGGACAGTGGGAGTGATCCTGTCAACTTGTTGCTAGGTCAGGTGGAGAACTGACAGTAAGTCCTTTGTAGGCTGAGGGGAGTGTAGAAGTGCTTCACCGGTAAGGCCACACCAATGTGTTGCTCATGTGTCCAGTATGACACAGACCGAGGATGGAAATGGGAGGTTCAGTGATGGAAATAGTTGCGGGGTGTTGAACCGGCCAGGACCAGAGCTGGAGCCGAACATGTGCCACTCCAAGGTCGGGCAGCACCACCAGGGTGATCCGGTGGTAGTGCACAGAGACCCTCAGGCCAGCGATGTATAGGAAACAGAGTTTCACACTCCACACTTGTTTAGCTAGTACACCTGTTGGGCAGGTGTGTGCAGAAAAACTAGCTGGTGTTTTGAATGTATTTTCCTTGCAGGAAAATATATTCTTTAGTGGGAGGTTGTGTGAGGGATCTAGATCCCTCAGCTAGTTTTCCTAGTTTCTAGATTAGGCTAGTCACTCTAGAAACTGAAGCTTTCAAAATAACATATACTTGTGGGGTGTTGAATGAAAGCTTATGTTATGGACTATCATTTGTGAGTAGTTAGATGTCTGTGATAGCTCTGTAGAGAGAATTACAGAAATTTTCCTGTTTCTGTGAAATAGGATGAGGTGGGTACTTGACTCTCCCAACGGTTTTACAGGGAGGGAGGGACAGTGGAGTGAACGTTGGCTTTCTTCCCCACCTTGTGAGACATCGCGCCTTTGTTTTAGGCCTCCCCCTCCTTGTGACATCACTGGATGCTTGAGGGTGAGTGAGCCTGTGATTGGTTTAGGCATGTGTGCTCCAAGACGAGTTTTGGCGCGAAGAGAGGTGATTGATTTAGGCATGAGGGAGCCGTGCCGGCTCCAAGCTGATTGGTCAAGACAAGGTAGGGGGGAGGTATGGGCATTTGAGTTTCTCTGCCCACCAGGCAGGCAGTTTGAATTGGGCGGCAAGCGGAGGAAGAAGTGTCTGGTGGAGGTGGCAGGCTGGCCTCCTCCACCCCACGTTAATCACTTCTCTCGTCCAAATTACTCATCGAATATGGCACTCCTGCCATCAGGGGTTGTGTCAAGGCCCAATTGGGTGAATTGGGGCCAAGGATTTACGGAAGGAACAGTAAAAAGCTAAAGAGACAGTTGACAGTGTCCACCCATGAGGCAGCCGGCAGAGCCTCATGGTGTAACAGGTGGGTCGAGTTTCCTGTCTAGTGGCAATGCACAATTGGTGTTGGGCAGTGTAAGTGAGTGTGATATTATAGGCCCATGTTGGACTTTGCATTCCGCCAGGCTGCGTCAGTGTGGGGACGCCGCCGGCCATTGTCACCCCAGTGTAGAGCAAGGCAGGCTCTGGTTTGATGGGGTTGTTAGTGATTCCCCATCCACGTGTGTACTCCTGTGGGCGGCAGCCTGCCAGCCCGAGGCACCCATGTGCACGGCCACCCCAGGCCGCCCGCGGCTGCCCACCTTGGCCAGCTGCCCGGGGGGGCCACCCGCGCGGCCATACCTCACCCCACCCCGCGCGCCAGCTCAGCCGGGTGGGGTGCTGTGACGTCATGCACTACCCGTGGCCACCCCCAGGCCACCCAGCTGCTCGGCCCGCGCGCCTGCTACCACCACCCCACCCCCCCTCTCAGCTCGGGAGGGGCGCTGTGGGCCACATTCCTTGGCCACTTTCCCGGGACAGCCTAGGGTCACATTTTGTCGACGCATGAGGAGCAAGCAAGCTAAGTATTGACAGCTAGTGTGGTAGTGACCTTGGAAATGAGGAAAAAATAAGGGAAAGAGGGCAGTAGAAATGAGTACTATTATCATTGTGTACAGTGTGATGCATACCGGTGGAAATTCACAGTAAGAGTTGTCTCAGAGCGTCGCCAGGCTAGAGAAGCAGCTGAGTGACAGCTGTCAGTAGGGTCCAGGTGATTGATAGGGCGGTACCTGGAGATAGATATTATACACGGGACAACACTGTAGTATCATAATGTATATATAGTAGACTGACTAGAGTATGTAACCGGTCAGTGTAGAGATTTACCATATAAGTGATCCAGCCTGTCGATTCTATATAATCGTTCAGACTGGATTAATGCCATAGAGTTCCGTAAAATTATAATCATTAGAGGTAGGCACGGATGTCAGTGGGGACCCCTGAGGTCTGTGTAGTTAGTTACATTTACCTTATGATATAATTTTCATTGATTATGTGAATGCCATTTCTATGTGTTCATTTGCATGTTTATGTACTGTGTTGTGTGGTGAGTCAGTAGATGTGATTGCGGACTGATTGCCTAATGATGTCATTAGCATGTGGGGTATGCTGACGGCATCATTATGTTGCAGGTTTGTGCAGTGTTGTTATCAGTTTTTACGATATTATTGCCCCAGGAACTGTGTTGAGGGTTAAGGGACCTCTAGGATCATTCAGGGGAATTCACCGTACTTAATGAGAGCAGGCAATTGATCGGGTTAATTGCTTTGCTGAGGTAAGTGTGTGTGTTCACAGTAGTCCTTTGCAAAGGGTGCAAGAAAAAGAGGGGGGGGCAGTAATATTAGTATACTCTTGTGTGTTGCACAACCGTGTGTCATTATTGTGTGGGCACAGTAATTAGCGAGTTGCAGTAGCCGCAACCATATGTGGGCAGTGGTTTTATGATGTTGCATGCCATTGTAGTGTGACCTATGTAACGCCGGGGTTACTTTGTTTCTTTAAGTTGTGTTGAGGACTTAAGGATTCAGTGAGTTAATTAAGTAAGGGGTAATTAACTGGATAAGGCGTTCACACTTAGTATTGTGGAGTGAGTGAGGGCTGTTATGAGAGAAAACAGTGTTGAGCTTGAGTGAGATACGTCTCGGGAGCAATTAATTGTCCATGTGACAACTCATTGACCACTCCAGCTAATTATGTAATTAGCCTTCTCATCATGAATTCACGTAGTGGGAGAGGATCTGTCAGAGTCTGTCAGTATTTGTGTTAACGTAATTTGCTCGAGACTAATTACCTTTCTGGCGTATAGCATTTAGTGGCTCAGGTTAATTAGTGGAGTAATTAACATTGGAGAGCTCCGATGACTCGGTAAAGCGAGATCATGGAGCTAGCATAAATCGTTGTATTAATCATATCCTGTCTGAGGACAGTGGATTAGTGGCACATCTTTTTAATTAGGGTAATTAACACCTTTCCCGTGAATTCACAGTGTTTGATGAGACCTGCTTAGGCAGTGCAGAGTGAGACGTATTTATGGATGATTAATTATCGGTCCTGGTGACAGTTAATTAATTGCTCAGAATTAATTAAGGAATTAATTAGGGTAATTAACACTCACTAGTAATTTTTTGACACAGACTGTGGAGAAGCTACCTAGTTAGGGTAGGCTTAGTTACGTAACTCAATGGGGATGTAATTAGTGGTCCGTTTGACCTTAATTGAGAATTACTCACTGAATACTTGCAAGGAGTCAAGTGTGATGTAATATAAGTTTGAGTTATTGTTAACAAGAGAGAGACAAGTGTTAAAGATTAACGTAGAGTATCATCATGTTGTTGTCTAGTGTGAGACAATTGTTTGTGATTACCGTAGTACTTTGTTGCTGACTGCTGTGATCAGTCAATTAACGTAATTAATCACTTAAGGCAATTTCTTTTGGTTGTCGTCTGGTGACGAGAGTAGAGTCATCTAGGGATTTGTGGAGCTGTGTCCCAGAATCCCGCCTTGCCTGTCTTTGTTACTGTTTACAACAGTGCAACTTCTTGTGGGGAGTTGCAAAGAGTTTTCACACTGGGTTGTGATAGGGGGGGTTACTGTTGGACTACCCGCCTAGTTACCTGGGTCTCACCTGGGGGGCGAGAGGACCCCTAAGCTAGTGATTATAGTAGCTGTCAGGGAAACCGAGACACTATTGATTGCATGCTTGTGTCTTCAGTGGATATCCTTCATTTGTTCAGTTAGTTCATGTTGTCAGCCCAAAGTGTCAGCAAGATGGTGCTTGCTGTCACTTCTCGAGGGGCTGTTGAATAGCTGTGTTGCAAATGCCACTTGATGTACAATAACGTAACCATTCGCTGTGGTGTAACTTAGTCTGTGATATTTTTCTTTGATTTGCAATATTGCATCATCAGTGGGCACACCTGTGTTCAGGTTAGTTCAGTATGCAGCCTCACAGCAAGGGTTGCTATTTAGCTGTTTGTTATCGTGCCACTGGATGGACATTAACGTAACGTAAACTCGGTAATGTAGTAGTTAGTCTCTTGTTATTAATAAATTGTTATGTTATAGAAAACGGTCTTTGATGTCAACCCTTCAACCATATTATTCCACCATATTTCTGCATATTATTAAATGTTGATGTGATCTTGATATGACGGCTGTTCTTGGGAATTCGAATTCCAATTCATAGCGCCACATCAAATATAAATATTTGATTGTGAGAACCCGTCGGTTACCCTTTATTAGTTTTAACGTCCTGTTTAACTAGGAGGAGCCAGCGGCCTATTGTGGACAGGTTTTCACCCCTGGTGGTGGAGGCCTGGCGGTTTGCTCCCGCTTTTCCTTTTTCTATTGGACTCATGCTTAACTGCCGTGAGCAGTCTTTAAACTTGTAGTCCACCTCCTAAGGGAGGTAGGCGTAGATAAAAATCTCACAATTGGCGCCCAACGTGGGGCTATGCAACTTGGGTTCGAGCCCATGAAGTACAGTCTTATTGATTTTTAAAGTAACATAAGATATCGTTGCAGAATATTGTGGAACAGCATTGTTGGAGGTATGTTTTGTGCACGGTTGTCACACTTAGGTACACACACACCACACACACTGTATGAAAGAGGTATTTCATGGTAGATATGGGGAAATCTGTCTGGCTTTTTGTGGCTGCTAGCTAGTGGACATTGACACACTAATTGGTGAGGGGTGTCAGCTCAGCAGCAGGTGTCGTGGACACCCAGCCAGCGAGCAACAGTGGTTGCAAGAGTGCACTCAGGATCTGCCTGAGGTGCAAGACACCACCAACCTTAGGGGTAGAAGAAGCTTCTAGAAGTGACCTCAAGAGTGAGAGGTCTTATTGGACGACACTGTAGTTGTCAAGGGTGTCATAGGAGTGTAGTCGTTATTACACAGATGGATCTTAGTGGGAGGTCGCGCAACAAGCTTAGGATCCGAGTAGACTTCTTTAGAAAAGGGAGTAATTCATCTGTAGTTAGACAGGTGATGGAATTTCTTGCCAGAGTGGGGACTGTACAACCCCAGGAAGAATTCATGGTAGTCACTAGAGAGGTTGAGCAGAGGCTCCCGTTTGCAGAGGTGACAGCAAGGCCGAGTTCGAGCCTGATGGTGAGAGCGCAGCAAGTCAGTGCTGGGTCAAGTGCAGATTGCAAGGAGGCAATCTCACACAGGGAAGGGAAGCCAAACCCACCCTAGTGCACTTAACCCGGTGACAAGGTATGAAGGTAAAGATGCCTAGCTTGGCAGTTCTGAGAAAGACGATTCGATGGATGCATACATCGATCGCCTTTTGAAGAAAGGCTACCAATGCAAGATGGCAAAGGTCATTTTGGGCTGGTGATTTTCCATGGTTCAGATCCCCAGCAGCATAATGATTTTGTTCTTTAAGGATTGCCTTGGTAAAGGGTTATAGTAGATCTGCAGAGGGAATGCTGATCACATTCCAAGTTAGATCCAGGGAGAAATAGACAAGAGAGTTTGACAGATGTCAAAAGTTTCGCTTGAGTCCTTGTTAGAGTAGCGAGACTTAGGAGAACCAAGGGAGAGAACCCAAGCTAAGTAGGGTGAGCATAGGTACTTGTAGAAGAGGGTTTTCTCCCAGATAGTTCAGTCGGTAGAGCAAGACCGGCTGGTGTTGGGCAGTCAGACAGTGGGAGTGATCCTGTCAACTTGTTGCTAGGTCAGGTGGAGAACTGACAGTAAGTCCTTTGTAGGCTGAGGGGAGTGTAGAAGTGCTTCACCGGTAAGGCCATACCAATGTGTTGCTCATGTGTCCAGTATGACACAGACCGAGGATGGAAATGGGAGGTTCAGTGATGGAAATAGTTGCAGGGTGTTGAACCGGCCAGGACCAGAGCTGGAGCCGAACATGTGCCACTCCAATGTCGGGCAGCACCACCAGGGTGATCCGGTGGTAGTGCACAGAGACCCTCAGGCCAGCGATGTATAGGAAACAGAGTTTCACACTCCACACTTGTTTAGCTAGTACACCTGTTGGGCAGGTGTGTGCAGAAAAACTAGCTGGTGTTTTGAATGTATTTTCCTTGCAGGAAAATATATTCTTTAGTGGGAGGTTGTGTGAGGGATCTAGATCCCTCAGCTAGTTTTCCTAGTTTCTAGATTAGGCTAGTCACTCTAGAAACTGAAGCTTTCAAAATAACATATACTTGTGGGGTGTTGAATGAAAGCTTATGTTATGGACTATCATTTGTGAGTAGTTAGATGTCTGTGATTGCTCTGTAGAGAGAATTACAGAAAATTTCCTGTTTCTGTGAAATAGGATGAGGTGGGTACTTGACTCTCCCAACGGTTTACTGGGGGGGGGGGGGAGGGACAGTGGAGTGAACGTTGCCTTTCTTCCCCACCTTGTGAGACATCGCGCCTTTGTTTTAGGCCTCCCCCTCCTTGTGACGTCACGGGATGCTCGAGGGTGAGTGAGCCTGTGATTGGTTTAGGCATGTGAGCTCCAAGCCGAGTTTTGGCGCGAAGAGAGGTGATTGATTTAGGCATGAGGGAGCCGTGCCGGCTCCAATCTGATTGGTCAAGACAAGGTAGGGGGGAGGTATGGGCATTTGAGTTTCCCTGCCCGCCAGGCAGGGAGTTTGAATTGGGCGGCAAGCGGAGGAAGAAGTGTCTGGTGGAGGTGGCGGGCTGGCCACCTCCACCCCACGTTAATCGCTTCTCTCGTCCAAATTACTCATCGAATATGGCACTCCTGCCATCAGGGGTTGTGTCAAGGCCCAATTGGGTGAATTGGGGCCAAGGATTTACGGAAGGAACAGTAAAAAGCTAAAGAGACAGTTGACAGTGTCCACCCATGAGGCACCTGGCAGAGCCTCATGGTGTAACAGGTGGGTCGAGTATCCTGTCTAGTGGCAATGGACAATTGGTGTTGGGCAGTGTAAGTGAGTGTGATATTACAGGCCCATGTTGGACTTTGCATTCCGCCAGGCTGCGTCAGAGTGGGGACGCCGCCGGCCATTGTCACCCCAGTGAAGAGCAAGGCAGGCTCTGGTTTGATGGGGTTGTTAGTGATTCCCCATCCGCATGTGTACTCCTGTGGGTGGCAGCCTGCCAGCCCGAGGCACCCATGTGCACGGCCACCCCAGGCCACCCGTGGCTGCCCACCTTGGCCAGCTGCCCGGGGGGGCCACCCACGCGGACAAACCCCACCCCACCCCGCGCGCCAGCTCAGCCGGGTGGGGTGCTATGACGTCATGCGCTACCCGTGGCCACCCCCAGGCCACCCAGCCACTCGGTCCGCGTGTTGGCTACCACCACCCCACCCCCCCCTCTCTCAGCTCGTGGGAGGGGCGCTGTGGGCCACATGCCTTGGCCACTTTCCTGGGACAGCCTAGGGTCACATTTTGTCGGCGCATGAGGAGCAAGCAAGCTAAGTATTGATAGCTAGTGTGGTAGTGACCTGGGAAATGAGGAAAAAAATAAGGGAAAGAGGGCAGTAGAAATGAGTACTATTATCATTGTGTACAGTGTGATGCATACCGGTGCAAATTCACGGTAAGAGTTGACTCAGAGCGTCGCCAGGCTAGAGAAGCAGCTGAGTGACAGCTGTCAGTAGGGTCCAGGTGATTGATAGGGCGGTACCTGGAGATAGATATTATACACGGGACAACACTGTAGTATCATAATGTATATATAGTAGACTGACTAGAGTATGTAACCGGTCAGTGTAGATATTTACCATATAAGTGATCCAGCCTGTCGATTCTATATAATCGTTCAGACTGGATTAATGCCATAGAGTACCGTAAAATTATAATCATTAGAGGTAGGCAGGGATGTCAGTGGGGACCCCTGAGGTCTGTGTAGTTAGTTACATTTACCTTATGATATAATTTTCATTGATTATGTGAATGCCATTTCTATGTGTTCATTTGCATGTTTATGTACTGTGTTGTGTGGTGAGTCAGTAGATGTGATTGCAGACTGATTGCCTAATGATGTCATTAGCATGTGGGGTATGCTGACGGCATCATTATGTTGCAGGTTTGTGCAGTGTTGTTATCAGTTTTTACGATATTATTGCCCCAGGAACTGTGTTGAGGGTTAAGGGACCTCTAGGATTATTCAGGGGAATTCACCGTACTTAATGAGAGCAGGCAATTGATCGGGTTAATTGCCTTGCTGAGGTAAGTGTGTGTGTTCACAGTAGTCCTTTCAACGGGTGCAAGAAAGAGAGGGGGGGGGCAGTAATATTAGTATACTCTTGTGTGGTGCACAACCGTGTCATTATTGTGTGGGCACAGTAATTAGCGAGTTGCAGTAGCCGCAACCATATGTGGGCAGTGCTTTTATGATGTTGCATGCCATTGTAGTGTGACCTATGTAACGCTGGGGTTACTTTGTTTCTTTAAGTTGTGTTGAGGACTTAAGGATTCAGTGAGTTAATTAAGTAAGGGGTAATTAACTGAATAAGGGGTGCACACTTAGTATTGTGGAGTGAGTGAGGGCTGTTATGAGAGAAAACAATGTTGAGCTTGAGTGAGATACGTATCGGGAGCAATTAATTGTCCATGTGATAACTAATTGACCACTCTAGATAATTATGCAATTAGCCTTCTCATCATGAATTCACGTAGTGGGAGAGGATCTGTCAGAGTCTGTCAGTATTTGTGTTAACGTAATTTGCTCGAGACTAATTACCTTTCTGGGGTATAGCAATTAGTGGCTCAGGTTAATTAGTCGAGTAATTAACATTGGAGAGCTCCGATGACTCGGTAAAGCGAGGTCATGGAGCAAGCATAAATCGTTGTATTAATCATATCCTGTCTGAGGACAGTGGATTAGTGGCACATCTTGTTAATTAGGGTAATTATCTCCTTTCCCGTGAATTCACAGTGTTTGATGAGACGTGCTTAGGCAGTGCGGAGTGAGACGTATATATGGATGATTAATTATCGGTCCTGGTGATAGTTAATTAATTGCTCAGAATTAATTAAGGAATTAATTAGGGTAATTAACACTCACTAGTAATTTTTTGACACAGACTGTGGAGAAGCTACCTAGTTAGGGTAGGCTTAGTTACGTAACTCAATGGGGATGTAATTAGTGGTCCGTTTGACCTTAATTGAGAATTACTCACTGAATACTTGCAAGGAGTCAAGTGTGATGTAATATAAGTTTGAGTTATTGTTAACAAGAGAGAGACAAGTGTTAAAGATTAACGTAGAGTATCATCATGTTGTTGTCTACTGTGAGACAATTGTTTGTGATTACCGTAGTACTTTGTTGCTGACTGCTGCGATCAGTCAATTAACGTAATTAATCACTTAAGGCAATTTCTTTTGGTTGTCGTCTGGTGACAAGAGTAGAGTCATCTAGGGATTTGTGGAGCTGTGTCCCAGAATCCCGCCTTGCCTGTCTTTGTTACTGTTTACAACAGTGCAACTTCTTGTAGGGAGTTGCAAAGAGTGTTCACACAGGGTTGTGATGGGGGGTCACTGTTGGACTACCCGCCTAGTTACGTGGGTCTCTCCTGGGGGGCGTGAGGACCCCTAAGCTTGTGATTATAGTAGCTGTCAGGGAAACCGAGACACTATTGATTGCATGCTTGTGTCTTCAGTGGATATCCTTCATTTGTTCAGTTAGTTCATGTTGTCAGCCCGAAGTGTCAGCAAGATGGAGCCTGCTGTCACTTCTCGAGGGGCTGTCGAATAGCTGTGTTGCAAATGCCAACAGCTAAATAGCAAGGGTTGCTATTTAGCTGTTTGTTATCGTGCCACTGGATGGACATTAACGTAACGTAAACTCGGTAATGTAGTAGTTAGTCTCTTGTTATTAATAAATTGTTATGTTATAGAAAACAGTCTTTGATGTCAACCCTTCAACCATATTATTCCACCATATTTCTGCATATTATTAAATGTTGATGTGATCTTGATATGACGGCTGTTCTTGGGAATTCGAATTCCAATTCATAGCGCCACATCAAATATAAATATTTGATTGTGAGACCCTGTCGGTTACCCTTTATATTAGTTTTAACGTCCTGTTTAACTAGGAGGAGCCAGCGGCCTATTGTGGACAGGTTTTCACCCCTGGTGGTGGAGGCCTGGCGGTTTGCTCCCGCTTTTCCTTTTTCTATTGGACTCATGCTTAACTGCCGTGAGCAGTCTTTAAACTTCTAGTCCACCTCCTAAGGGAGGTAGGCGTAGAGAAAAATCTCACAATGAAGTACTTAATGAAACGAACAGAGAGAAAGATTTAGGAGTTGATATCACACCAAACCTGTCTCCTGAAGCCCACATAAAAGAATAACGTCTGCGGCATATGCGAGGCTGGCTAACATCAGAACAGCGTTCAGGAACCTGTGTAAGGAATCATTCAGAATCTTGTACACCACATATGTAAGACCAATCCTGGAGTATGCGGCCCCAGCATGGAACCCGTACCTTGTCAAGCACAAGACGAAGCTGGAAAAAGTTCAAAGGTATGCCACTAGACTAGTCCCAGAACTAAGAGGCATGAGTTACGAGGAAAGGCTGCGGGAAATGCACCTTACGACACTGGAAGACAGAAGAGTAAGGGGAGACATGATCACAACCTACAAAATCCTCAGAGGAATCGACCGGGTAAACAAGGATAAACTATTCAACACTGGTGGGACGCGAACAAGGGGACACAGGTGGAAACTGAGTACCCACATGAGCCACAGAGACGTTAGAAGGAACTTTTTCAGTGTCAGAGTAGTTAACGGATGGAATGCACTAGGCAGTGATGTGGTGGAGGCTGACTCCATACACAGTTTTAAATGTAGATATGAAAAAGCCCAGTAGGCTCAGGAATCTGTACACCAGTTGATTGACAGTTGAGAGGCGGGACCAAAGAGCCAAAGCTCAACCCACGCAAGCACAAATAGGTGAGTTGAAATAGGTGAGTACACACTATACGTTTGTGTACACAAGACATAAGTCCCTCTGGACTGACAAGATGACAACAAGGGTGATTATTTCCTCGTCCACACTTCACTTCACCTCTACAGGTGCTTAGTGACAATGCGACGGAACACCTGACTTTGAATTCAGGCTTAAGAGACCGTCTAATCACCAGAAAAACACACATAAGTACTTACACATTTAAACAGCCAGCCTCACACACACCATTACCATACATCAGGCACCCCGCTACGGTGGAGGCTAGGCAGAGCTGGTACCTCACGTGGTATCTTACGTACAATTGGTGCACCTTTCGAAACCCTCCCTCACAACACGGCTCGGTTCGCACCCTCGACCCACCCGTGAAGCGGAGCATTCGTACCCAGGTGACACGCACAACTTATAGCGTCTTACACAAACATGGGAAATCTGCCTTAAAACACTGACACGAATTTTCCCGTTCCCATCGACTGCTACAGAGCTCTAGCAGGAATTTGAACGTCTATAATCACCGGTATGGGGATCCACGAGTTTGTTACTGCTCGTATGCAAATTACCCATGACCAAGATCTCTTTCACTCGTTCCCTATCTTTCCCTCCCTCAACGAGGACTCCAGCTGGATTCTGACTGTGCAGCTGGCGTTCTTGGTGGAGAAGCTGAGGAGACAGTCACCACGACGTCGTCTTGCCCAATTTGGCCAAATGGGCAAGAGAGAGACGTCAGGCTATGGTGGTGACTGGAGCAGAATGATGCTTCAGGGAAGGACACCGGCGTTTCCCGAGTCCTCCTCGAAATAACCAATGAGAGGGAGGCACACAGCGGCCTACCCTTCTCAACCAATCAGCGGCGGTGTAGCATGGCCCCCCTAGGGCAACTTCAAGATTACTGACTCCCCCAGATGTTGGCAAAGAGGGCGGCTATTGCCATGGCGACGATGCTGTAGCTTGCGGGAGGCCCACACTCGCCAGGCGGCCTGACTGTTCCCGTGCAAATCTTGAGTCCTCGCTCCAAGCCATACAATAGAATGATGCTATTGGCTCTATCTCTGTCCACAGACGTGCCACCCCGGCCAGAGTAACATTTCTGGAATGCTGATGACTGGGGCACTCACATGAGCCCAAACACAAGATATTTTCGGGTACTGGTTACCAAACTCCAGTCCGCAAACTTAACAAGTGCACTTTACAAGTGTACTGGCTGGTACAGGCATAAGAGCACCATTGTAAGTGAGCTGGTGAACCATTCCCTCACAGTGCCAGACCTCTGTATTTAATAAATTTCTGTGATTCCCTGAAAGAAGCATCACCACCCTTTTCAGGTGTGCTGTAGTGGAGGTTGGTACTGGCCAGTGTGGCAGCGCACGTGTAGTCCCATACCACTTGCTTACCATCCTTCCAAGGTAGCAAGGTGACCCTATCAGGGCTCTTCTGAGGGTCGTTAGGTCTGGATAAGTGTGGTTCTCTTTGTGCCGAGCAGCGGGCTGTGGCGAGGCTCCTCTTGATGATGTCGTTGACTTCTTCATGTCTTGCAATCTTACCCTGTGATTTACAATTATTGTATGGCAGTGTGGCTGGGGCGTGTGGTACTGTGAGGGGAGTGTGTGGTAGTGTGGTGGAGTGTTTAGTAGTGTGGTGGGGTTGAGTGGTAGGGTGGTGGGTTGTGTGGTAGCGTGGTGGGTTTGTATGGTAGTGTGGGTGGGGTTGTGTGATAGTGTGGTGGGGTGTGTGGTAGTGTGGTGGGGTTGTGTAGAATAGTGATGGGGTGTGTGGTAGTTTGATGGGGGTGTGTGGTAGAGTGGTGGGAGGTGTGGTTGTGTGGTGGGGTTGTATGGCAGTGGGGTGGGGTGTGTGGTAGTGTGGTGGGGATGTGTGGTTCTGTGGTAGGGTGTGTGGTAGTGTGGTGGGTTTGTGTGATAATGTGGTGGGGTTCTGTGGTAGAGTGGTGGAGATATGTGGTAGTATGATGGGTTGTGTGGTAGAGTTGTGAGGTTGTGTGGTAGAGAGGTGGGGGTTCTGTGGTAGTACTGTGGGATTGTGTGATTGAGTGGTGGGGTTGTGTGGTAGAGGGGTGGGGGTGTGTGGTAGTGTGGAGGGTTGTGTAGTATTGTGGTGGGGTGTGTGGTAGTGTGGTGGGGGTGTGTGGTAGTGTGAAGGGGTTGTGTGGTAGTGTGATGGGGGTGTGTGGTAGTATGATGGGGTGTGTGGTAGTGTGGTGGGTTGTCTAGTATTGTGGTAGGGTGTTTGTAAGTGTGGTGGCGTGTGTAGTAGTGTAGTGGAACGTGTGGTAGTGTGGTGGGGTTGTTTAGAATTGTGGTGGGATGTGTGATAGTGTGGTGGTGTGTGTGGTATTGTGGTGGGGTGTGTGGTAGTATGGTGGGGTTGTATGGTAGTGTGGTGAGAGTGTGTGGTAGTGTGATGGGGGTGTGTGGTAGTTTGGTGGGTTGTGTAGTATTGTGGAGGGGTGTGTGGTAGTGTGATGGGGTTGTTTGGTAGTGTGGTGGGGTGTGTAGTAGTGTAATGGGGTGTGTGGTTGTGTGGTGGGGTTGTTTGGTAGTGTGGTGGGATGTGTGGTAGTGTGGTGGGGTGTGTGGTAGTGTTGTGGGGGAAGTAGTATTGTGGTGAGGTTTGTGGTAGTGTGGTGGGGTGTATGGTGAGGTCTGTGGTAGTGTGGTGGGGTGTGTGGTAGTGTGTTGTGGTGTTTGGTAGTGTGGTATGATGTGTGGTAGTTTGGTGGGGTATGTGGTATTGTGGTCGGATTGTGTGGTGGGGTGTGTGGTATTGTGGTCGGATTGTCTGGTTGTGTGGTGGGGTGTGTGGTAGTGAGGTGGGGTTGTGTGATAGTGTGTTGGGGTGTGTGGAAGTGAGGTGGGGGTGTGTGGTAGTGTGTTGGGGTGTGTGGTGTTGTGGTGGGGTGTGTGATAGTATTGTGGTGAGGTGTGTGGTAGTGTGGTGGGGTGTGTGGTAAATTGGTGGGGTGTGTGGTAGTGTGGTGGGGTGAATGGTAGTGTGGTAGTGAGGTGGGGTGTGAGGTGGTAGTGTAGAGGGATGTGTGGTAATGTGGTTGGGTGTGTGGTAGTATGGTGGGGTGTGGTGGGGTTGTGTGGCAGTGTGGAGGGGATGTGTGGTAGTGTGGTGGAGTGTGAAGTAGTGTGGTGGGGTTGTGTGGTAGTGTAGTGGGTTGTGTGGTTTTGTGGTGGGTTTGTGTGTTAGAGTAGTGGGGATGTGTGGTAGTATAATGGGTTGTGTGGTAGAGTTGTGGGGTTGTTTGGTAGAGTGGTGGAGATTGTGTGGTAGCACTGTGGGGTTGAGGAGTTCAGTGGTGGGGTTGTGTGGTAGAGTGGTGGGGGTGTGTTGTAGTGTGGTGGGGTGTGTGGTAGAGTTGTTGGTGTGTGGTAGTGTGGTGGGGATGTGTAGTATTGTGGTGTGGATTCTTGGAACTCCATATTCATCAAGAACTGTAAAAAACCACTATCGCAGGCCCTTCACATTCTGTGGAGACAAAGCCTAGATACTGGCGTTATCCCTGACATACTAAAAACAGCAGAGATAGCACCACTCCATAAAGGAGGAAATAAGGTAGAGGCAAAAAATTACAGACTGATAGCACTAACATCGCACATCATAAAAATTTTTGAGAGAGTGCTCAGAAGTAAGATCACAAAATACGTGGAATCACAGCATCTCCATAACACCGGACAACATGGTTTCAGAACAGGGCGCTCTTGCCTGTCGCAGTTGCTGGACCACTATTATATGGCATTAGATGCTATGGAAGACAAACAAAACGTTGATGTAATTTATACAGATTTCGCAAAAGCTTTTGATAAATGTGACCATGGTGTTATTGCACATAAAATACGTTCAAAAGGAATTACCGGGAAAATAGGCAGATGGATCTACAATTTCCTGACTAACAGAACCCAATGTGTAATAGTCAACAAAATAAAATCCAGCCCATCAAATGTGAAGAGCTCAGTCCCCCAGGGTACTGTGCTTGCTCCAGTACTTTTTCTCATCCTCATATCGGACATAGACAAGAACACAACCTATAGCACTGTATCATCCTTTGCAGATGACACTAGGATTTTCATGAGAGTTGGCAACATAGAGGACACGGCAAACCTCCAATCAGATGTAGATCAGGTCTTTCTATGGGCTACAGAAAATAATATGGTGTTTAACGAGGATAAGTTCCAGCTCATGTGCTATGGAAAAATTGAAAATATAAAAACAGAAACCACGTACAAAACTCAGGCAAATCATAACATAGAACGAAAAGGCAATGTAAAGGATGTGGGTGTACTCATGTCGGAAGACCTAACCTTTAAAGAACACAATAAAGTAGCCGTCACAACTGCAAGAAAAATGACAGGTTGGATAACAAGAACCTTTCACACTAGAGATGCTATACCGATGATGATACTTTTCAAAACGCTTGTGCTCTCTAGAGTGGAGTACTGCTGCACAATGACAGCCCCTTTCAAAGCTGGAGAAATTGCTGACCTGGAGAGCGTGCAGAGATCCTTTACTGCTAGAATACACTCAGTAAAACATCTAAATTACTGCGACCGACTAAAGAGCCTAAATCTGTACTCCCTTGAACGCAGGCGGGAGAGATACATAATAATTTACACGTGGAAAATAAATGAGGGGCTTGTCCCAAACCTGCACACAGAAATAACATCACATGAGACCAGAAGACATGGCAGGATGTGCAGAATACCCCCGTTGAAGAGCAGAGGTGCAACAGGTACTCTGAGAGAGAACTCTATCAACATCAGAGGTCCGAGACTGTTCAACACGCTTCCACTACACATAAGGGGCATAACTGGCCGACCCCTCAGTGTTCAAGAGAGAACTGGATAAGCACCTCCAAAGGATACCTGATCAACCAGTCTGTGACTCATACGTCAGGCTGCCAGCAGCCGCGTCTAACAGCTGGTTGATCAGTCCAGCAACCAGGAGGCCTGGTCGACGACCGGGCCGCGGGGACACTAAGCCCCGGAAGCACCTCAAATTAACCTCAAGGTAGGTGTGCGGTAGTGTGGTGGGGTTGTGTAGAACAGTGGTGGGGTGTGTGGTAGTTTGATTGGGGTGTGTGGTAGAGTGGTGGGGTGTGTGGTTGTGTGGTGGGGTTGTGTGGGGTGGGGTGTGTGGTAGTGTGGTGGGGATGTGTGGTTCTGTGGTGGGGTGTGTGGTTGTGTGGTGGATTTGTGTGATAGTGTGGTGGGGTTCTGTGGTAGAGTGGTGGAGATCTGTGGTAGTATGATGGGTTGTGTGGTAGAGTTGTGAGGTTGTGTGGTAGAGAGGTGAGGGTTCTGTGGTAGTACTGTGGGATTGTGTGATTGAGTGGTGGGGTTGTGTGGTAGAGGGGTGGGGGTGTGTGGTAGTGTGGAGGGTTGTGTAGTATTGTGGTGGGGCGTGTGGTAGTGTGGTGGGGGTGTGTGGTAGTGTGAAGGGTTGTGTAGTATTGTGGTGGGGCGTGTGGTAGTGTGGTGGGGGTGTGTGGTAGTGTGAAGGGGTTGTGTGGCAGTGTGATGGGGGTGTGTGGTAGTGTGATGGGTGTGTGTGTTAGTGTGGTGGGTTGTCTAGTATTGTGGTGGGGTGTTTGTAAGTGTGGTGGCGTGTGTAGTAGTGTAATGGAACGTGTGGTAGTGTGGTGGGGTTGATTAGAATTGTGGTGGGATGTGTGATAGTGTTGTGGTGTGTGTGGTAGTGTGGTGGGGTGTGTGGTAGTATGGTGGGGTTGTGTAGAAGTGTGGTGAGGGTGTGTGGTAGTGTGATGGGGGTGTGTGGTAGTTTGGAGGGTTGTGTAGTATTGTGGAGGGGTGTGTGGTAGTGTGGTGGGGTTGTTTGGTAGTGTGGTGGGGTGTGTAGTAGTGTGGTGGGGTTGTTTGGAAGTGTGGTGGGGTGTGTAGAAGTGTAGTGTGGTGGGGTGTGTAGAAGTGTAGTGTGGTGGGGTTTGTGGTAGTGTGGTGGGGTGTGTGGTAGTGTGGTGGGGTGTGTGGTATTTTGGTCGGATTGTGTAATTGTGTGGTGGGGTGTGTGGTACTGAGGAAGGAGTGTGTGGTAGTGTGTTGGGGTGTGTGGTGGTGTGTGTGGTAGTGTGGTGGGGTGAATGGTAGTGAGATGGGTTGTGTGGTAGTGTGGTGGGGTGTGAGGTGGTAGTGTATAGGGGGGTGATGTAGTGTGGTGGGGTTGTATGGTAGTGTGGTGGGGTGTGTAGTAGTGTGATGGGGTGTGTGTGTGTTAGTGTAGTGGGGAGTGTGGTAGTGTTGTGGGGTGTGTGATAGTATTGTGGTGACGTGTGTGGTAGTGTGGTGGGGTGTTTGGTAGTGTGGTATGATGTGTTGTAGTGTGGTGGGGTGTGTGGTATTGTCGTCGGATTGTGTGGTTGTGTGGTGGGGGTGAGTGGTAGTGAAGTGGGGGTGTGTGGTAGTGTTGTGGGATGTGTGGTAGTGTGGTGGGGTGAATGGTAGTGTAGTGGGTTGTGTGGTTGTGTGGTGGTGGTGTGTGGTAGTGAAGTGGGGGTGTGTGGTAGTGTGGTGGGGTGTGTGGTAGTGTGGTAGTGTGGTGGGGTGAATGGTAGTGTGGTGGGTTGTGTGGTAGTGTGGTGGGGTGTGAGGTGGTAGTGTAGAGGGATGTGTGGTAATGTGGTTGGGTGTGTGGTAGTGTGTTGGAGTGTGAAGTAGTGTGGTGGGGTTGTGGGGTAGTGTAGTGGGTTGTGTGGTTTTGTGGTGGGTTTGTGTGTTAGAGTAGTGGGGATGTGTGGTAGTATGATGTGTTGTGTGGTAGAGTTGTGTAGTTGTTTGGTAGAGTGGTGGGGATTGTGTGGTAGTATTGTGGGGTTGTGGAGTTCAGTGGTGGGGTTGTGTGGTAGAGTGGTGGGGGTGTGTTGTAGTGTGGTGGGGTTGTTTGGCAGTGTGGAGGGGACGTGTGGTAGTGTGGTGGAGTGTGTGGTAGTGTGGTGGGGTTGTGTGTTAGAGTGGTGGGGGTGTGTGGTAGAGTGGTGGGGGTTGTGTGGTAGTATTGTGGTGAAATGTGCGATAGTGTGGTGGGGTGTGTGGTAGTGTGGTGGGGTGTGTGGTAGTGTGTTGTGGTGTTTGGTAGTGTGGTATGATGTGTGGTAGTATGGTAGGGTATGTGGTATTGTGGTCGGATTGTGTGGTGGGTGTGTGAGTTAGTATGGTTGGTGTGTGTGGTAGTGTGGTGGGGTGTGTCGTAGTGTGATGGGGTGTGTGTGGTAATGTGGTGGGATGAATGGTAGTGTGGTGGTGCGTGTGGCATTGTGGTCGGATTGTGTGGTTGTGTGGTGGGGGTGTGTGGTAGTGAGGTGGGGGTGTATGGGAGTGTGGTGGGGTGTGTGCTGGTGTGTGTGGTAGTGTGGTGGGGTGAATGGAAGTGTAGTGGGTTGTGTGGTAGTGTGGTGGGGTGTGAGGTGGTAGTGTGAAGGGGTTGTGTGAAAGTGTGGTGGCGTGAGTAGTAGTGTAATGGAGTGTGTGGTAGTGTAGTGGGGTTGTGTAGTTTTGTGGTGGGATGTGTTGTAGTGTGGTGGTGTGTGTGGAAGTGTGGTGGGGTTGTGTAGTATTGTGGTGGGATGTGTTGTAGTGTGGTGGTGTGTGTTGTTGTGTGGTGGGGTATGTGGAAGTGTGGTGGGGTTGTGTGGTAGTGTGGTGTGGGTGTGTGGTAGTGTGGTGGGGGTGTGTGGTAGTGTGGTGGGGGTGTGTGGTAGTGTGGTGGTGGTGTGTGGTAGTGTGGTGGCGTGTGCAGTAGTGTCGTGGGGTGTGTGGTAGTGTGGTGGGGTTGTTTGGTAGTGTGGTGGGGTGTGTACTAGTGTGGTGGGGATGTGAGGTAGTGTGGTGGGTTGTGTGGTATTCTGATGGGGTGTGTGTGGTAGTGTGGTGGGGTGTGTGATAGTGTTGTGAGGTGAGTAGTATTGTGGTGAGGTGTGTGGTAGTGTGGTGGGGTGTGTGGTAGTTTTGTGGGGTGTGTGGTTCTGTGGTGTGGTGTTTGGTAGTGTGGTATGATGTGTGGTGGGATGTGTATTATTATGGTCGGATTGTGTAATTGTGTGGTGGGGGGTGTGGTAGTGAGGTGGGGGTGTGTGGTAGTGTGGTGGGGTGTGTGGTACTATGGTGGTGTGTGTGGTAGTGTGGTGGGGTGAATGGTAGTTTGGTGGATTGTGTAGTAGTGTGGTGGGGTGTGAGGTGGTAGTGTAGAGGGGTGTGTGGTATTGTGATGGGGTTTGTGGTTGTGTGGTAGGGTTGTGCGGAATTGTGGTGGGGTTGTGTGGTAGTGTGGTGGGGTTGTGTGGTAATGTGGTGGGGTGTGTTGTAGTGTGGTGGGGTTGTTTGGCAGTGTGGAGGGGACGTGTGGTAGTGTAATGGAGTGTGTGGTAGTGTAGTGGGTTGTGTGGTTTTGTGGTGGGTATGTGTGGTAGTGTGGTGGGGTTGTGTGTTAGAGTGGTGGGGGTGTGGTAGAGTGGTGGGGGTTGTGTGGTAGTATTGTGGTGAAATGTGCGATAGTGTGGTGGGGTGTGTGGTAGTGTGGTGGGGTGTGTGGTAGTGTGTTGTGGTGTTTGGTAGTGTGGTATGATGTGTGGTAGTATGGTAGGGTATGTGGTATTGTGGTCGGATTGTGTGGTGGGTGTGTGAGTTAGTATGGTGGGTGTGTGTGGTAGTGTGGTGGGATGAATGGTAGTGTGGTGGTGCGTGTGGCATTGTGGTCGGATTGTGTGGTTGTGTGGTGGGGGTGTGTGGTAGTGAGGTGGGGGTGTATGGGAGTGTGGTGGGGTGTGTGGTGGTGTGTGTGGTAGTGTGGTGGGGTGAATGGAAGTGTAGTGGGTTGTGTGGTAGTGTGGTGGGGTGTGAGGTGGTAGTGTAGAGGGGGGTGATGTAGTGTGGTGGGGTTGTGTGGTAGTGTGGTGGGGTTGTGTGGTAGTGTGGTAGGGTTGTGTGGTAATGTGGTGGGGTGTGTAGTAGTGTGGTGGGGTTGTGTGGCAGTGTGGAGGGGACGTGTGGTAGTGTGGTGGAGTGTGTGATAGTGTAGTGGAGTGTGTGGTAGTGTGGTGGGGTTTTGTGGTAGTGCAGTGGGTTGTGTGGTTTTGTGGTGGGTTTGTGTGGTAGTGTGGTGGGGTTGTGTGTTAGAGTGGTGGGGATGTGTGGTAGTATGATGGGTTGTGTGGTAGAGTTGTGGGATTGTTTGGTAGAGTGGTGGGGGTTGTGTGGTAGTACTGTGGGGTTTTGAGGTTAAGTGGTGGGTTGTGTGGTAGATTGGTGGGGGTGTATGGTAGTGTGGAGGGGTTGTAGTATTGTGGTGGGGTGTGTGGTAGTGTGGTGGGGGTGTGTGGTAGTGTGAAAAGGTTGTGTGGTAGTGTGGTGGGGGTGTGTGGTAGTGTGATGGGAGTGTGTGGTAGTGTGGTAGGTTGTGTTGTATTGTGGTGGGGTGTGTGGAAGTGTGGAGGCGTGTGTAGTAGTGTAGTGGGGTGTGTGGTAGTGTGAAGGGGTTGTGTGGTAGTGTGAAGGGGTTGTGTAGTATTGAGGTGGGATGTGTTGTAGTGTGGTGGTGTGTGTGGTAGTGTGGTGGGGTTGTGTAGTATTGTGGTGGGATGTGTTGTAGTGTGGTGGTGTGTGTGGTAGTGTGGTGGGGTATGTGGAAGTGTGGTGGGGTTGTGTGGTAGTGTGGTGGGGGTGTGTGGTAGTGTGGTGGGGGTGTGTGGTAGTGTGGTGGTGGTGTGTGGTAGTTTGTTGGGTTCTTTAGTATTGTTGCAAGGTGTGTGGTAGTGTGGTGAGTTTGTTTGGTAGTGTGGTGGGGTTGTTTGGTCGTGCGCTGGGGTTGTTTGGTAGTGTGGTGGGGTGTGTAGTAGTGTGGTGGGGTTGTGTGGTAGTGTGGTGGGTTATTTGGTAGTGTGATGGGGCGTAAGTGGTGGGGTGTGTGGTAGTGTTGTGGGGTGAGTATTACTGCGGTGAGGTGTGTGGTAGTGTGGTGGGGTGTGTGGTAGTTTGGTGGGGTGTGTGGTACTGTGGTGTGGTGTTTGGTAGTGTGGTATGATGTGTGGTGTAGTGTGGTGGGGTGTGGTAGTGAGGTGGGGGTGTGTGGTGGGGTGTGTGGTAGTGTGGTGGTGTGTGTGGTAGTGTGGTGGGGTGAGTGGTACTTTGGTGGATTGTGTAGTAGTGTGGTGGGTGTGAGGTGGTAGTGTAGAGGGGTGTGTGGTAGTGTGGTGGGGTTTGTGGTTGTGTGGTATTGTGGTGGGGTTGTGTGGTAGTGTGGTGGGGTTGTGTGGTAATGTGGTGGAGTGTGTTGTAGTGTGGTGGGGTTGTGTGGCAGTTTGGAGGGGACGTGTGGTAGTGTGGTGGAGTGTGTGGTGGGGTTGTGTGGTAGTGTAGTGGGTTGTGTGGTTTTGTGGTGGGTATGTGTGGTAGTGTGGTGGGGTTGTGTGTTAGAGGGGTGGGGATGTGTGGTAGAGTGGTGGGGGTTGTGTGCTAGTACAGTGGGGTTGTGAGGTTGAGTGGTGGGGTTGTGTGGTAGAGTGGTGAGGGTGTGTGGTAGTGTGGAGGGGTTGTAGTATTGTGGTGGGGTGTGTGGTAGAGTGAAATGGTTGTGTGGTAGTGTGGTGGGGGTGTGTGGTAGTGTGATGAGGGTGTGTTATGGGTTGTGTTGAATTGTGGTGAATTGTGTGGTACTGTGGTATGGTTGTATAGTATTGTGGTGGGATGTGTCATAGCGTGGTGGTGTGTGTGGTTGTGTGGTGAGTATGTGGACGTTTGGTGGGGTTGTGTGGTAGTGTAGTTGGGGTGTGTGGTAGTGTGGAGGTGGTGTGTGATAGTGTGGTGTTGGTGTGTGGTAGTTTGGGGGGTTCTTTAGTATTGTAGTGAGGTGTGTGATAGTGTGGTGGCGTGTGTAGTAGTGTAGTGAGGTGTGTGGTAGCGTTTTGGGGTTGTTTGGTAGTGTGGTGGGGTGAGTAGTAGTGTGGTGGGGTTGTGTGGCAGTGTGGTGGGGTGTGTGGTAGTGTGATGAGGTGTGTGGTGGGGTGTGTGGTAGTGTGGTGGGGTTGTGTGGTAATGTTGTAGGGGAGTGTGGTAGTTTGGTGGGATTGTGTGGTAGTGTGGTGGGGTGTGTGGTAGTGTGGTAGGGTGTGTAGTAGTGTGATGAGGTGTGTGGTAGTGTAGTGGGGAGTGTAGGAGTATGATGTGGTTGTGAGGTACTGTGGTGGGGTGTATGGCAGTTTTATGGGGTTGTGTTGTAGTGTAGTGGGGTTGAGTAGTATTGTGTTGGGGTTGTGTGGGAGAGTGGTGGGGATGTGTGGTACTGTGATGGGTTATGTGGTAGAGTTGTTGGGGTTGTGTGGATGAGTGGTTGTGTGGTAGAGTAGTGGGGGTGTGTGGTAGTGTGGTTGGTTGTGTGATAGTGTGGTGGGATGTGTGGTAGTGTTGTGGTGTTTGTGGTACTATGGAGGAGTGAGTGATACTGTTGTGGGGTGAGTAGTATTGGGGTGAGGTGTGCGATAGTGTGGTGGGGTGTGTGGTAGTGTGGTGGTGTGTGTGGTGGGGTGAATGGTATTGTGGTAGGTTGTGTGGTAGTGTGGTGAGGTGTGAGGTGGTAGTGTAGTGGAGTGTGTGGTAGAGTTGTAGGTTGTGTAGTAGTGTGTGGTAGTGGGGTAGCGTGTATGGTAGTGTGGTAGGGATGTGTGGTTCTGTGGTGAGGTGTGTGGTAGTGTGGTGAAGTGTGTGGTAGTGTGGTGGGGTATGTTATGGTGTGGTGGGGTGTGTGGTAGTGTGGTGTGGTGTGTGATAGTGTGGTGGGATGTGTGGTAGTATGGTGGGTAAGTGGTAGTGTTGTGGAGTTTTGTGGTAGTGAGGTGGGGTGTATGGTAGTGTAATGGGGTTGTGTGGTAGTGTGATGGGGTGTGTGGTTCGGTGTGTGATAGTGTGGTGGAGTTGTGTTGTAGTGTGGTGGGGTGTGTGGTAGTGTGGTAGGGTTGTGTGGTAGTGTGGTGAGGTTGTGTGGTAGTGTGGTGGGGTGTGTGGTTGTGGGGTGGGGGTGTGTGATAGGGTGGTGGGTTGTGTGGTATTGTGGTGGGGTGGATGGTAGTGTGGTGGGGTTGTGTGGTAGTGTGGTGAGGTTGCCTGGTAGTACTCACCTAATTGTGCTTGCGGGGGTTGAGCTTTGGCTCTTTGGTCCCGCCTCGGTAGTGTGGTGGGGTGTGTGGTATTGTGGTGGGGTGTGTAGTAGTGAGGTCGGGTTTTTGGTAGTGGGGTGGGGTGTGTGGTAATGAAGTGGGGTGTGTGGTAGTGTGGTCGGGAAGTGTGGTAGTGTGGTGGGGTTGTTTTGTAACAAACTAGGCTGTTGTAAGAATTATTCCAGAAGGTTCCAGAAGTTCGAGTAGGGACCTGACCTCTCAACAACGCCCAGTCCCCTGGGAATTAGCAGGTCTGAGTCACAAAGGGCGGGCATCTTTGTTCATAGTTTTGTATAATGAACCATCCTATAGTATTCAGTAATTTAGAGAAATTAGCCTTTATTCATTTTGTATTAAAATTGTATTGTATAATAGTACTGGGTACAATATCAAGAGTATTCTAATTATTGAGTTTAAGTCACCATCAGTGACGTCACGAATCAGATCTACCTTGTAAGGCGGAGTGACCGGCGGTCATAGGTCATCAGGGTTGACATGTCTACTATTTCTCAAAGTTCAATTAACCATTTTGGGGATCGGGAACAGCTCTGCCGTTAGATGCTTGTGTAATTTAATTTCAGTAAAATAATTCAACCAGTCTGGATCAATTAAGTACAACAGAGGTTAATTGTTATAACTTAACCTTGCTAAAGTAACTGGGTAAGCGATGCGGAACAATACAATGTTCTAGTCTGGGCTAGATCAGACGAGGACAGATCAGTGTGGACTCCAGAGCAACTGGGAGAGGTCAATCCATCTTACCTCTCCCAAGACCAGCCCAACATCTTCAGCTGGTAAAACATAGAGGTATAGTTGCTATTGTTATGTATAGGAATAGTCTTCATTGCCATTCAGGTCAAGTAGGGAGTGTTAAAGTGACAGGGAGTGAACATATTTAGATTTTTGTTTTAGTTTTTCTTTTAATAAATTAATTAAGTTAATAATTTGCATTTTTATTGTTTCCATTTGGTTATTTGTATACTTGTCCTGGTCACATGGTCCACACGAGGTAAAGTTGGATTGGGCGCCGATTCTAACATCGAATCATTCCCGTGTAATTAATTTCACACTCTTAATGCAGGCTTCACACTCTTAAGTTTCCACGATCATCGGTTATAGTGGGGATCAAGCCCCAAGGTTGATTAATTAGCGTGATCGATCCAGACCTCGATCATTGCTCGGTGTTGCTGGTCTGGTGGTGGCAGCGTAGAGGCGACTCTAGGGTTTTGCTCAAAGCCTAGGTCACGTCATACTGGGTGTAGAATCCTAAGTCGGTCAATCGTCTTAGGACCACGTGGCGTGGAGTTGGCTTTGGTAAAAGTTTTAGAGTCCCTTGGTAGAGAATAAAAAGTAAGAATACGGGTAGAGGGCAAAGAAGGAAAGAAGAGAAGTAGAGAGAGGAACCCAAACCCGTGTTACAATGGTGGCAGCGGTGGGATGTCACATACAACCAGGTACCACCCTTCAGGTGGCTGGGAGATGTGATAGTTTATTAATTCCTCATCACTTAGTTGTAGTGCTCGATAAAGGTGCACTCATTCCAGTTGTCAATCTTTCACATAAGACTTTTCGCTTCAGGGCAGGTGATAGGGTATCTCAGGGAACCATGGTGGAGGACACAGAAATCTTTCACCATGAGTCAGCTGAGACGCCAGCCGTCACTGCACAATGTAGTGCCCTGAATATGTTGAACACTGAAACACCATCCAAAGTACAATACGAGACGAGAAATGTTGCACAGAATGTAGAGGAAGTAGAAAAATTAATATCAGGACTTGATTTGCAACATGTTACACAGGCGGATAGGAAGGCACTGAGAGGAGTTTTACGAAAATTCCCGAAATTGTTTGCGACAGAGGATTACCAGATTGGTCTCCTTGATAAGATCGAGCACACCATTCCAACTGGTGACCATTTGCCTGTGTACACAAGACAGTGGAGGTTGCCAGAACAGGCAAAGAACATTATCAGGGAGTAGTGCCAGAAAATGTTGAGACAGGGCGTGATAGAGCCTAGTACGTCACCGTGGCTCTCTCCTGTTGTGCTAGTTCGGAAACCGGACGGTAGTTATCGTTTCTGTGTAGACTACCGGAAGGTGAACGAACTAACTAAGGGTGATGTGTATCCGTTACCCCGAATACAGGAGATAATAGATCAATTTGGTGCTGCTAAGTATTTCTCAACTCATGACGTAAAATCAGCGTATTGGGCGATTCCGGTGGCAGAACAGGATAGGGAAAAAACAGCATTCTCGGATGGTAGGCACACTTATCAATTCCGTAGGATGCCGTTTGGTTTGAAGACAGCGCCTTCGTCGTTTCAGAGGGCCATCAACTTTATCCTTAGTCCGGTACTGGGTAGGCATTCTTTAGCGTACCTAGATGATGTTGTGATATATTCCAGGACGTTTGAGGAACACCTACAGGACTTGACTGAGACTTTGAAGTTGTTAGATCGGGCAGGTTTCAGGCTGAATGTTCAGAAGTGCACCTTGGCGGCTCAGAAATTCAAATTTCTGGGGTTCCAGGTGTGCCCAGACGGTATCCGACCTGACCCAGATTCGTGCCGCGCCATTGCTGACATGCCTACTCCAAGGACAGCAAAGGACGTGCGTAGGTTTTTGGGGGCGGCCGGATATTTTCGTCGTCACATTGAAGGTTTCGCTGGCATTTCAGCACCCCTGACTGATCTGACAAAGAAAAATGCGAAGTTTATGTGGAAATCAGAACATGACGAGGCCTATCGCAAACTGAAAGACCAACTAATCACGACACCGGTATTGGCTATTCCTGATTTTGAGAAAGAGTGGGAAGTGCACACTGACGCCAGCGGTATTGCTATTGGCGGGTGCTTAATTCAGCGAGATGCGGATAATTTACCCCATCCAGTAGCCTATTTCAGTAGGAAGGTCAAAGAACCTGAAGTTCGTTATTCAGCTACGGATTGGGAGGCACTGGCAGTAGTAGAATCAGTTAGGTATTTCGAGCCTTACCTATTTCAACGGCATTTTGTAATCTACACAGACCATCGAGCGTTAACACACATTTAAAAAGCGAACGAAATGCCCACGAATGTCACGCTGGTCTCACGAACTTTCGGCCCACTCATTCCAGATTTTGTACAAGCCTGGTCCAGCCCATGTTGTGCCAGATACGCTAAGTAGAAATATAGCGGCAATGCAGATTAATGAAAATATTGAAACCATTCCATCAGATAAAATGAGAGAATACCAGATGAACGAGCCGAGATGGAAAGAGATTATTGAGTATTTAGAGGGAGGAAAATACCCGAAAAAGAAAAAGAATTTACCTATTCATGATTTTGAAATGAAACAGGGCGTCCTGTATTATGTTAATAGCCAGAATGATAGGGCAGTATTTCAACTCGTTATTCCGGACGCGTTGCGGTCATCAGCATTAAAGCTTGCGCATGCTTCAAAAATTGCAGGACATCCGGGGATCTTTAAAACGCACTTAAAAGCAAAGTCTCTATTTTATTTTCCAGGATTACTTTCTGAGGTAATCAATTTCGTGAAGTCGTGCCCTCGTTGCCAGAGGAGGAAAGGCACCCTTAAGGTACAAGCCCACTTCAGGAATTTCCTGAAATTCGTGAACCGTTAGATCGTGTGGGGGCCGATCTGATTGATTTACACCACAGTCATTCAGGTAACAGATATGTGTTGGTGCTAGTTGACCATCTGTCTAGATACACTACACTAGTTGCATTACCTCAGAAGGATTCTCGTACGGTTGCAGATGCGTTCTTGCGTAGGTTCGTTACTGTATTCGGACCTCCTAAAGTCTTAGTCTCTGACCGGGGTCAAGAATTCAATGGGAATATATTTAGAGAAGTTTGTAAGATTTTAGAGACAACTTCGGCTTTTACAACGGCCTACCACCCACAAGCAAACGGAATGACGGAACGGACTAATCGTTCAGTCAAGGATATGCTTGCAATCCTTGCTGAACATGATGCAAACACCTGGGATGAACACCTACCCTATGTTCAGTTCGCCTTGAATACTGCCATCCACCAATCAATTAACACCCAACCACTTCATTTGTTTACTGGTAATTCATGCAATTTCCCCTCAGGTCTGCTTAACAGACATAATGTTGCATACGGGGAGGACTATCCTTCAGAGGTCCTTGGAAAAATGAGAAATGCATGGAATATTGCAGCTGAAGCGTCCAAGAAGGCACGGACTCGGTATGCTCATTTTTATGACAAGAAAGTGCGCCCTCTTGAGTTGACGGAAGGAAGCCTCGTATTGAGAGTGAATGAGGCTGCGCCCGCCAATCAGAGCAGGAAACTAGCTCCGAGGTGGCGAGGACCATATAGAGTAATTAAAAGGGCGGGGCCGGTTAATCTTGTTATAAAAGGAGTGTTCGAGGACCAGGTGGAAAGGACAATTCATGTGAATAAATTGAAACATTATCATGCTAGAGAGGAATTAGAACTGCCTTCAGCGGGTCTAGTTCCTGACTCAGCAGTGCTGACTCATGGCTTCACCGACGAGTCAGAAGATGAGGATGACCCTGTGTCATCGCTCATCAGTAGTCAGGTGCAGTCTCGCCACCCTATGGTGACGAGATCTCGCGCTATACAGTAAAGTAACTTCCCTAGTTAGTATAATTTAGTATTCATTAGATTTTCCTGTAAAGGCAATGAGGTGTACTATGTCTATACTTAACTCAGGTAGCAACTTTTACCGTGCTCTTGGGTTCCACCTCCACCAAACCCAGAGTATATCTATGCTTCCGCTGTGTTGTCTGTCTGTTCCCAGGTCTGATTGGTACACCGACCCAGTTGTTCCAGCCACACGTGAACCCTTGTCTGTAAAGACCGAGGGGGGAGGCACGTTACACAAAGCCCTCCCCCCACCAGACCCAGTAACCCATACATCAGTTACTTTGGGGATAAGTGACTGTCCAAGAGTCACCCGGCCGACGCCTCACGTCACTAACGAGGTTGTCAGGGCCAGCGAGCTGTCCACATTATAGCAGTCACCGGAGGTGCCATACAACGCCGGGGTAGCTGTCTCGAGATCACCACTACCCACCTGCTGCGTCATCAAGACTGCAGCCATTCCAGCAGTGTTGGAGGAGAGGTCAAGAAATGGAAAGCACGTAGCAGTACTCAAGAATTTCGCCGGAAGATTAATGATTACGTCATCTGAAGTAACAAGAAAGCAGAAGTAAGGCGGTCACAGGTGGAAGGCACGGTTTCCCTACAAAGTACCGGGACTCGCCAATAGAAGGTCGCAAAATTGTCTCCTTTGGCCTAAAGTCGGCGGTACGAGGGTATACACAGTTGGTGTTTACGGCCTAGTAACCTGGTGACATCAAGAAACGCCTGAGATGACGTGAGCAATGATGGAAGACGAGATTCACCTGTTCTGCAAACAAGCAACCCGCCTCTACGACCTTCTGACACCACTCATGCTAAGAGACACCGTTGGTACATCCAGTCCTGCTCTGCTGTGGTCATCTGCGACGTCAAGTTTAACATCAAGACTGCCGTGTGAACTGTGATTGATATGAAGGCGTGTGGACTGTCGAGAGCAAGATTAATGGCCGAAGTAACAGTATTCTACAGCTGTCACTTGGCACTCCGCTCTACTACACTCTGTCGTCATTCAGGAGTACCGGATGGGGGTACAAGAGGACCAGGTATTGATGTCTACACATGGGGAGAAGCAAGATCGACACCGTCATCGTCAGCGACTACATTCAGCATCCAGCAGCATCGATTTTTTTTTTTCTCGATTACTCAATATGAACAATTGATACAAACAACAAAGTTGGCTCTGAACATCTGTGTAAAGAACATCTGGACACTTTTGTTTAAATGTTGAAAAACAGATTTAGAATCAATACTTTATAAATGTTGAAAAACAGATTTAAAATAATTCTGGTATAATATATGAAAAGTTTACTCTATAAATTGGTCAGTAATCAAAATCGAAGCCCCTGTGTAATTGTCTCAGCCAAGAACAAACGGTTATGGAAAATTATGTTGTGCTATTTTTTCAGAATGTTTGAACACAGGAGAGGCGGACCAATATAAACATTGACACTTCTAGTGAGTGAGAACACTTGGCTGTACAGTCAGCTGAAACCTGTGATATAGTATAGGAATTTTTTTTTATATTTTTAGATACATGTAATAAACATTAGGTGTGTTCCTTAGCATGTCAAGGTTGACATTGATGGGGAGTGGTTAGTACACAGATGTGTACCTGATAGTTCCGTAGTACGCTCCCGGATGACTGAAAGTTCAGTCTGAAGTTATAACTTTAATGTTTATGTTTGAGCACGGTGTGGCCGGCTCTAGAGGACACATGAACTTGGCTAGTGAAGAGCCAAGAGAGTTTAATAGCTAGTCTTTGATGGTAGAGTAGGGACATGTTATTTAGCTATGTCAGTAAGGATAGGATGTATGTTTCTTGATGTTAGAGGATTGCTGTCAGTTGACAGCTGAGAAACTTATGAAATCTGAACATATTTATTATGATGTTGGACTATTATTTGTCAAATTTTATTAGTTAGGTTAGCTTTTGTTTGTGGCATGAGTTGAATTCTGGGTTTGGATACTAAACCTCATGATTTTTTAACAAATTAACAAGGTTTACTAAGTGCTTGTGCGGGGGGGTTGTAACAAACTAGGCTGTTGTAAGAATTATTCCAGAAGGTTCCAGAAGTTCGAGTAGGGACCTGACCTCTCAACAACGCCCAGTCCCCTGGGAATTAGCAGGTCTGAGTCACAAATGGCGGGCATCTTTGTTCATAGTTTTGTATAATGAACCATCCTATAGTATTCAGTAATTTAGAGAAATTAGCCTTTATTCATTTTGTATTAAAATTGTATTGTATAATAGTACTGGGTACAATATCAAGAGTATTCTAATTATTGAGTTTAAGTCACCATCAGTGACGTCACGAATCAGATCTAACTTGTAAGGCGGAGTGACCGGCGGTCATAGGTCATCAGGGTTGACATGTCTACTATTTCTCAAAGTTCAATTAACCATTTTGGGGATCGGGAACAGCTCTGCCGTTAGATGCTTGTGTAATTTAATTTCAGTAAAATAATTCAACCAGTCTGGATCAATTAAGTACAACAGAGGTTAATTGTTATAACTTAACCTTGCTAAAGTAACTGGGTAAGCGATGCGGAACAATACAATGTTCTAGTCTGGGCTAGATCAGACGAGGACAGATCAGTGTGGACTCCAGAGCAACTGGGAGAGGTCAATCCATCTTACCTCTCCCAAGACCAGCCCAACATCTTCAGCTGGTAAAACATAGAGGTATAGTTGCTATTGTTATGTATAGGAATAGTCTTCATTGCCATTCAGGTCAAGTAGGGAGTGTTAAAGTGACAGGGAGTGAACATATTTAGATTTTTGTTTTAGTTTTTCTTTTAATAAATTAATTAAGTTAATAATTTGCATTTTTATTGTTTCAATTTGGTTATTTGTATACTTGTCCTGGTCACATGGTCCACACGAGGTAAAGTTGGATTGGGCGCCGATTCTAACATCGATTCTAACATTGAATCATTCCCGTGTAATTAATTTCACACTCTTAAGTTTCCACGATCATCGGTTATAGTGGGGATCAAGCCCCAAGGTTGATTAATTAGCGTGATCGATCCAGACCTCGATCATTGCTCGGTGTTGCTGGTCTGGTGGTGGCAGCGTAGAGGCGACTCTAGGGTTTTGCTCAAAGCCTAGGTCACGTCATACTGGGTGTAGAATCCTAAGTCGGTCAATCGTCTTAGGACCACGTGGCGTGGAGTTGGCTTTGGTAAAAGTTTTGGAGTCCCTTGGTAGAGAATAAAAAGTAAGAATACGGGTAGAGGGCAAAGAAGGAAAGAAGAGAAGTAGAGAGAGGAACCCAAACCCGTGTTACAGTTTGGTAGTGTGGTGGGGTGTGTGGTAGTGTTATGGGGGTGTGTGGTAGTGTGGTCGGGAAGTGTGGTAGTGTGGTGGGGTGTGTGGTAGTGTTATGGGGGTGTGTGGTAGCGTCGTGGGGTGTGTGGTAGGGTGGTGGGATGTGTGGTAGTGTGATGTGGTTTGTGGTAGTGTGGTGGGGTGTGTGGTAGTGTGGTGGGATTTGTGGTAATGTGGTAGGGTGTGTGGTAGTGTAGTGGGGATGTGTAGTAGTGTGCTGGGGTGTGTGGTAGTGAGGTGGGGTGTGTAGTAGTGTGGTGGGGTGTGTGGTAGGTAGATGGGGTGTGTAGTAGTGTGGTGGGGTGTGTAGTATTTTGTTAGGGGTGTGTGGTAGTGTCGTGGTGGTGTGTGGTAGTGTGATGGGGTGTGTGGTAGTGTTGTGGGGAGTGTGGTAGGGGTGTGTTGTAGTGTGGAGGTGTATGGTAGTGTGGTGCGTTTGTGTGGTAGTGTGGTGGGGTTGTGATGTAAAGTGGTGGGGATGTGTGGTAGTGTTGACAGTTGTGTGGTAGAATTGTGGGGTTGTGTTGTAGAGTGGTGGGGTGTGTGGTAGTGTGGTGGTGTGTGTGGTAGTGTGTTGTGGTTGTGTGGTAGTATGGTCGGGTTGTGTGGTAGAGCGGTGGGGTTGTGTGGGAGAGTGGTGGGGGGGGTGTGGTAGTGTGGTGGGGCTGTGTAGTATTGTGGTGGGGTTGTGTAGTATTGTGGTGGGATGTGTAGTAGTGTGGTGGAGTGTGTCGTAGTGTGGTGTGGTTTTGAGTGGTAGTGTAATGGGGTTGTGTGGTAGTGTGGTGAGGGTGTATGTTAGTTTGATGGAGGTGTGTGGTAGTCATGTGGGGTGTGTGGTAGTGTAGTGGGGTTGTATGGTAGTGTGGTGGGGTGTGTAATAGTGTGATGGGGGAGTTTGATATTGTGGTGCGGTTTATATTAGTGTGGTTGGGTGTGTGGTAATGTGGTGGGGGTGTGGTAGGGTGTGTGTGGTAGTGTGATAGGGTGTGTGTGGTAGTGTGGTGGGGTTTGTGGTATGTGGTGGGATGTATGTTTTTTTGGTGGCGTGTGTGGTAGTGTAGTGGGGTTTTGTGGTAGTGTGGTGGGGTGTGTTGTAGTGTGGTAGAGTGTGTGGTAGTGTTATGGGGGTGTGTGGGAGTGTGGTGGGGTGTGTGGTAGTATTATGGGGTTGTGTGGTAGTGTGGTGGAGCTGTGTGGTAGTGTGGTTGAGTGTGTGGTACTATGGTGAGGTGTGTGATAGTGTTGTGGGGTGAGTAGTATTGTGGTGAGGTAGTGTCGTGATGTGTATAGTGGGGTGTGTGGTAGTGTGGTGGGGTTGTGTGGCAGTGTGGTGGGTACGTGTGGTAGTGTGGTGGAGTGTGGTAGTGTGGTGGAGTATGTGGTAGTGTGTTGGGGTTGTGTGGTAGTGTAGTGGGTTGTGTGGTAGTGTGGTGAGTTTCTGTGGTAGTGTGTTTGGGTTGTGTGGTAGAGTGGTGGGGATGTGTGGTAGAGTTGTGGGCTTGTGTGGTAGAGTAGTGGGAGTTGTTTGGTAGTACTGTGGGGTTGTGTGGTAGAGTGGTGGGGGTAGTCTGGTGGGGTTGTGTAGTATTGTGGTGGGGTGTGTGGTGGGGTTGTGTGGTAGTGTGGTGGGGGTGTGTGGTAGTGTGATGGCGGTGTGTGGTAGAATGATGGGGTGTGTGGTAGTCGTGGGGTTGTGAGGTAGTGTGGTGGGGTGTGTGTTTGTGTGGTGGGGTTCTGTGGTAGTGGGGTGGGGTGTGTTGTAGTGTGATGGGGGTATGTGGTAGAGTGGTGGGGTGTGTGGTAGTGTAGTGGGGCAGTGTGGTGGGGTGTGGGGTAGTGTGCTGGGGTGTGGGGTAGTGTGGTGGGGTTGTGTTGTAATGTCGTGGATGTGGGGTAGTGTGGTGGGGTGTGGAAGTGTGGTGAGGTTGTTTAATATTGTGATGGGGTATGTGGTAGTGTGGTGGGGTATGTGGTAGTGTGGTGGGGTGTGTGATAGCGTGTTGTGGTGTGTGTGATAGTGTTGTGGGATGAGTAGTATTGTGGTGAGGTGTGTGGTAGTGTGTTGGGGTGTATTGTGGGGTGTGGTAGTGTGGTAGTGTGATTGGGTATGTGGTAGTATGGTGGGGTGTGTGATAGTGTGGTGGGGTGTGTGATAGTGTTGTGGGGTGAGTAGTATTGTGGTGAGGTGTGTGGTAGTGTGTTGGGGTGTAGGGTGGGGTGTGTGGTAGTGTGGTGGTGTGTGTGGTAGTGAGGTGGGGTGTGTGGTGGGGTGTTTGGTAGTGTGGTGGGGTGTGTGGTAGCGTAGTAGGGGTGAGTGGTAGTGAGGTGGTGTTGTGTGGTAATGTTGTGGGTGTGTGTGATAAGGCGGTGATGGTGTATGGTAGTGTTGTGGGGTGTGTGGTAGTGTGGTGAGGTGTGTGGTAGTGTGGTGGGGTGTGTGGTAAATTGGTGGGGTGTGTGGTAGTGTGGTGGGGTGAATGGTAGTGTGGTGGGTTGTGTGGTAGTGAGGTGGGGTGTGAGGTGGTAGTGTAGAGGGATGTGTGGTAATGTGGTTGGGTGTGTGGTAGTGTGGTGGGGTGTGGTGGGGTTGTGTGGCAGTGTGGAGGGGATGTGTGGTAGTGTGGTGGAGTGTGAAGTAGTGTGGTGGGGTTGTGTGGTAGTGTAGTGGGTTGTGTGGTTTTGTGGTGGGTTTGTGTGTTAGAGTAGTGGGGATGTGTTGTAGTATAATGGGTTGTGTGGTAGAGTTGTGGGGTTGTTTGGTAGAGTGGTGGAGATTGTGTGGTAGTACTGTGGGGTTGTGGAGTTCAGTGGTGGGGTTGTGTGGTAGAGTGGTGGGGATGTGTTGTAGTGTGGTGGGGTGTGTGGTAGAGTTGTTGGTGTGTGGTAGTGCGGTGGGGATGTGTAGTATTGTGGTGTGGATTCTTGGAACTCCATATTCATCAAGAACTGTAAAAAAACACTATCGCAGGCCCATCACATTCTGTGGAGACAAAGCCTAGATACTGGCGTTATCCCTGACATACTAAAAACAGCAGAGATAGCACCACTCCATAAAGGAGGAAATAAGGCAGAGGCAAAAAATTACAGACTGATAGCACTAACATCGCACATCATAAAAATTTTTGAGAGAGTGCTCAGAAGTAAAATCACAAAATACGTGGAATCACAGCATCTCCATAACACCGGACAACATGGTTTCAGAACAGGGCGCTCTTGCCTGTCGCAGTTGCTGGACCACTATGATATGGCATTAGATGCTATGGAAGACAAACAAAACGTTGATGTAATTTATACAGATTTCGCAAAAGCTTTTGATAAATGTGACCATGGTGTTATTGCACATAAAATGCGTTCAAAAGGAATTACCGGGAAAATAGGCAGATGGATCTACAATTTCCTGACTAACAGAACCCAATGTGTAATAGTCAACAAAATAAAATCCAGCCCATCAAATGTGAAGAGCTCAGTCCCCCAGGGTACTGTGCTTGCTCCAGTACTTTTTCTCATCCTCATATCGGACATAGACAAGAACACAACCTATAGCACTGTATCATCCTTTGCAGATGACACTAGGATTTTCATGAGAGTTGGCAACATAGAGGACACGGCAAACCTCCAATCAGATGTAGATCAGGTCTTTCTATGGGCTACAGAAAATAATATGGTGTTTAACGAGGATAAGTTCCAGCTCATGTGCTATGGAAAAATTGAAAATATAAAAACAGAAACCACGTACAAAACTCAGGCAAATCATAACATAGAACGAAAAGGCAATGTAAAGGATGTGGGTGTACTCATGTCGGAAGACCTAACCTTTAAAGAACACAATAAAGTAGCCGTCACAACTGCAAGAAAAATGACAGGTTGGATAACAAGAACCTTTCACACTAGAGATGCTATACCGATGATGATACTTTTCAAAACGCTTGTGCTCTCTAGAGTGGAGTACTGCTGCACAATGACAGCCCCTTTCAAAGCTGGAGAAATTGCTGACCTGGAGAGCGTGCAGAGATCCTTTACTGCTAGAATACACTCAGTAAAACATCTAAATTACTGCGACCGACTAAAGAGCCTAAATCTGTACTCCCTTGAACGCAGGCGGGAGAGATACATAATAATTTACACGTGGAAAATAAATGAGGGGCTTGTCCCAAACCTGCACACAGAAATAACATCACATGAGACCAGAAGACATGGCAGGATGTGCAGAATACCCCCGTTGAAGAGCAGAGGTGCAACAGGTACTCTGAGAGAGAACTCCATCAACATCAGAGGCCCGAGACTGTTCAACACGCTTCCACTACACATAAGGGGCATAACTGGCCCACCCCTCAGTGTTCAAGAGAGAACTGGATAAGCACCTCCAAAGGATACCTGATCAACCAGGCTGTGACTCATACGTCAGGCTGCGAGCAGCCGCGTCTAACAGCTGGTTGATCAGTCCAGCAACCAGGAGGCCTGGTCGACGACCGGGCCGCGGGGACACTAAGCCCCGGAAGCACCTCAAAGTAATCTCAAGGTAAGTGTGCGGTAGTGTGGTGGGGTTGTGTAGAACAGTGGTGGGGTGTGTGGTAGTTTGATTGGGGTGTGTGGTAGAGTGGTGGGGTGTGTGGTTGTGTGGTGGGGTTGTGTGGGGTGGGGTGTGAGGTAATGTGGTGTGGTTCTGTGGTGGGGTGTGTGGTTGTGTGGTGGATTTGTGTGATAGTGTGGTGGGGTTCTGTGGTAGAGTGGTGGATATCTGTGGTAGTATGATGGGTTGTGTGGTAGAGTTGTGAGGTTGTGTGGTAGAGAGGTGAGGGTTCTGTGGTAGTACTGTGGGATTGTGTGATTGAGTGGTGGGGGTGTGTGGTAGTGTGAAGGGTTGTGTAGTATTGTGGTGGGGTGTGTGGTAGTGTGGTGGGGGTGTGTGGTAGTGTGAAGGGGTTGTGTGGTAGTGTAATGGGGGTGTGTGGTAGTGTGATGGGGGTGTGTGTTAGTGTGGTGGGTTGTCTAGTATTGTGGTGGGGTGTTTGTAAGTGTGGTGGCGTGTGTAGTAGTGAAATGGAACGTGTGGTAGTGTGGTGGGGTTGATTAGAATTGTGGTGGGATGTGTGATAGTGTTGTGGTGTGTGTGGTAGTGTGGTGGGGTGTGTGGTAGTATGGTGGGGTTGTGTAGTAGTGTGGTGAGGGTGTGTGGTAGTGTGATGGGGGTGTGTGGTAGTTTGGAGGGTTGTGTAGTATTGTGGAGGGGTGTGTGGTAGTGTGGTGGGGTTGTTTGGTAGTGTGGTGGGGTGTGTAGTAGTGTGATGGGGTTGTTTGGAAGTGTGGTGGGGTGAGTAGTATTGTGGTGAGGTTTGTGGTAGTGTGTTGTGGTGTTTGGTAGTGTGGTATGATGTGTGGTATTGTGGTCGGATTGTGTGGTGGGTGTGTGTGGTGGGGTGTGTGGTGGGGTGTGTGGTAGTGTGGTGGGGTGTGTGGTGAGGTGTCTGGTAGTGTTGTGGGGTGTGTGGTATTTTGGTCGGATTGTGTAATTGAGTGGTGGGGTGTGTGGTAGTGAGGTAGGAGTGTGTGGTAGTGTGTTGGGGTGTGTGGTGGTGTGTGTGGTAGTGTGGTATGATGTGTGATAGTGTGGTGGGGTATGTGGTATTGTGGTCGGATTGTTTGGTAGGGGTGTGTGGTGGGGTGTGTGGTAGTGTGGTGGGGCGTGTGGTGGGGTGAATGGTAGTGTGGTGGGGTGTGTGGTATTTTGGTCGGATTGTGTAATTGTGTGGTGGGGTGTGTGGTAGTGAGGTAGGAGTGTGTGGTAGTGTGTTGGGGTGTGTGGTGGTGTGTGTGGTAGTGTGGTGGGGTGAATGGTAGTGAGATGAGTTGTGTGGTAGTGTGGTGGGGTGTGAGGTGGTAGTGTATAGGGGGGTGATGTAGTGTGGTGGGGTTGTATGGTAGTGTGGTGGGGTTGTATGGTAGTGTGGTGGGGTGTGTAGTAGTGTGATGGGGTGTGTGTGTGTTAGTGTAGTGGGGAGTGTGGTAGTGTTGTGGGGTGTGTGATAGTATTGTGGTGAGGTGTGTGGTAGTGTGGTGGGGTGTATGGTGGGGTGTGTTATAGTTTGGTGGGGTGTGTGGTAGTGTGGTGTGGTGTTTGGTAGTGTGGTATGATGTGTTGTAGTGTGGTGGGGTGTGTGGTATTGTCGTCGGATTGTGTGGTTGTGTGGTGGGGGTGTGTGGTAGTGAAGTGGGGGTGTGTGGTAGTGTTGTGGGATGTGTGGTAGTGTGGTGGGGTGAATGGTAGTGTAGTGGGTTGTGTGGTTGTGTGGTGGGGGTGTGTGGTAGTGAAGTGGGGGTGTGTGGTAGTGTGGTGGGGTGTGTGGTAGTGTGGTAGTGTGGTGGGGTGAATGGTAGTGTGGTGGGTTGTGTGGTAGTGTGGTGGGGTGTGAGGTGGTAGTGTAGAGGGATGTGTGGTAATGTGGTTGGGTGTGTGGTAGTGTGTTGGAGTGTGAAGTAGTGTGGTGGGGTTGTGGGGTAGTGTAATGGGTTGTGTGGTTTTGTGGTGGGTTTGTGTGTTAGAGTAGTGGGGATGTGTGGTAGTATGATGTGTTGTGTGGTAGAGTTGTGGGGTTGTTTGGTAGAGTGGTGGGGATTGTGTGGTAGTACTGTGGGGTTTAGGAGTTCAGTGGTGGGGTTGTGTGGTAGAGTGGTGGGGGTGTGTTGTAGTGTGGTGGGGTTGTGTAGTATTGTGGCGGGATGTGTCGTAGTGTGGTGGTGTGTGTGGTAGTGTGGTGAGTATGTGGAAGTGTGGTGGGGTAGTGTGTTTGGGGTGTGTGGTAGTGTGGTGGGGATGTGTGGTAGTGTGGTGGGGTTGTGTGGTAGTGTGGTGGGGTTGTGTGGTGGGGTGTGTGGTAGTGTGGTGGGGTGGGTTGTTGTGTGGTGGGGTTGTATAGCAGTGTGGAGGGGACGTGTGGTAGTGGGGTGGGGTGTGTGATAGTGTGGTGGAGTGTGTGTTAGAGTGGTGGGGGATGTGTGGTAGTACTGTGGGGTTTTGAGGTTAAGTGGTGGGGTTGTGTGGTAGAGTGGTGGGGTTGTGGGGTAGTGTGGAGGGATTGTAGTATTGTGGTGGGGTGTGTGATAGTGTGGTGGGGGTGTGTGGTAGTGTGAAGGGGTTGTGTGGTAGTGTGGTGGGGGTGTATGGTAGTATGATGGGAATGTGTGGTAGTGTGGTGGGTTGTGATGTATTGTGGTGGGATAAGTTGTAGTGTGGTGGTGTGTGTGGAAGTGTGGTGGGGTTGTGTAGTATTGTGGTAGGGTTGTGTGGTAGTGTGGAGGGGTTGTAGTATTGTGGTGGGGTGTGTGGTAGTGTGGTGGGGTGTGTGGTAGTGTGAAGGGGTTGTGTGAAAGTGTGGTGGCGTGAGTAGTAGTGTAATGGAGTGTGTGGTAGTGTGGTGGAGTTGTGTAGTTTTGTGGTGGGATGTGTTGTAGTGTGGTGGTATGTGTGGAAGTGTGGTGGGGTGAATGGTAGTTTGGTGGATTGTGTAGTAGTGTGGTGGGGGTGTGTGGTAGTGTGGAGGGGGTGTGTGGTAGTGTGGTGGTGGTGTGTGGTAGTGTGGTGGCGTGTGTAGTAGTGTCGTGGGGTGTGTGGTAGTGTGGTGGGGTTGTTTGGTAGTGTGGTGGGATGTGTAGTAGTGTGGTGGGGATGTGTGGTAGTGTGGTGGGTTGTGTGGTATTCTGATGGGGTGTGTGTGGTAGTGTGGTGGGGTGTGTGATAGTGTTGTGAGGTGAGTAGTATTGTGGTGAGGTGTGTGGTAGTGTGGTGGGGTGTGTGGTAGTTTTGTGGGGTGTGTGGTTCTGTGGTGTGGTGTTTGGTAGTGTGGTATGATGTGTGGTGGGATGTGTATTATTATGGTCGGATTGTGTAATTGTGTGGTGGAGGGTGTGGTAGTGAGGTGGGGGTGTGTGGTAGTGTGGTGGGGTGTGTGGTACTATGGTGGTGTGTGTGGTAGTGTGGTGGGGTGAATGGTAGTTTGGTGGATTGTGTAGTAGTGTGGTGGGGTGTGAGGTGGTAGTGTAGAGGGGTGTGTAGTAGTGTGGTGGGGTTTGTGGTTGTGTGGTAGGGTTGTGTGGAATTGTGGTGGGGTCGTGTGGTAGTGTGGTGGGGTTGTGTGGTAATGTGGTGGGGTGTGTTGTAGTGTGGTGGGGTTGTTTGGCAGTGTGGAGGGGACGTGTGGTAGTGTGGTGGAGTGTGTGGTAGTGTAGTGGGTTGTGTGGTTTTGTGGTGGGTATGTGTGGTAGTGTGGTGGGGTTGTGTGTTAGAGTGGTGGGGGTGTGTGGTAGAGTGGTGGGGGTTGTGTGGTAGTATTGTGGTGAAATGTGCGATAGTGTGGTGGGGTGTGTGGTAGTGTGGTGGGGTGTGTGGTAGTGTCTTGTGGTGTTTGGTAGTGTGGTATGATGTGTGGTAGTATGGTAGGGTATGTGGTATTGTGGTCGGATTGTGTGGTGGGTGTGTGAGTTAGTATGGTGGGAGTGTGTGGTAGTGTGGTGGGGTGTGTCGTAGTGTGATGGGGTGTGTGTGGTAGTGTGGTGGGATGAATGGTAGTGTGGTGGTGCGTGTGGCATTGTGGTCGGATTGTGTGGTTGTGTGGTGGGGGTGTGTGGTAGTGAGGTGGGGGTGTATGGGAGTGTGGTGGGGTGTGTGGTGGTGTGTGTGGTAGTGTGGTGGGGTGAATGGAAGTGTAGTGGGTTGTGTGGTAGTGTGGTGGGGTGTGAGGTGTTAGTGTAGAGGGGGGTGATGTAGTGTGGTGGGGTTGTGTGGTAGTGTGGTGGGGTTGTGTGGTAGTGTGGTAGGGTTGTGTGGTAATGTGGTGGGGTGTGTAGTAGTGTGGTGGGGTTGTGTGGCAGTGTGGAGGGGACGTGTGGTAGTGTGGTGGAGTGTGTGATAGTGTAGTGGAGTGTGTGGTAGTGTGGTGGGGTTGTGTGGTAGTGCAGTGGGTTGTGTGGTGGGTTTGTGTGGTAGTGTGGTAGAGTTGTGGGGTTGTTTGGTAGAGTGGTGGGGGTTGTGTGGTAGTACTGTGGGGTTTTGAGGTTAAGTTGTGGGGTTGTGTGGTAGATTGGTGGGGGTGTATGGTAGTGTGGAGGGGTTGTAGTATTGTGGTGGGGTGTGTGGTAGTGTGGTGGGGGTGTGTGGTAGTGTGAAAAGGTTGTGTGGTAGTGTGGTGGGGGTGTGTGGTAGTGTGATGGGAGTGTGTGGTAGTGTGGTTGGTTGTGTTGTATTGTGGTGGGGTGTGTGGAAGTGTGGAGGCGTGTGTAGTAGTGTAGTGGGGTGTGTGGTAGTGTGAAGGGGTTGTGTGGTAGTGTGAAGGGGTTGTGTAGTAT
This sequence comes from Procambarus clarkii, assembly GCF_040958095.1. NCBI lineage: Eukaryota > Metazoa > Arthropoda > Malacostraca > Decapoda > Cambaridae > Procambarus > Procambarus clarkii. The sequence continues at coordinate 32,204,631 of NC_091206.1, read as the reverse complement.
TGTGGTGGGATGTGTTGTAGTGTGGTGGTGTGTGTGGTAGTGTGGTGGGGTTGTGTAGTATTGTGGTGGGATGTGTTGTAGTGTGGTGATGTGTGTGGTAGTGTGGTGGGGTATGTGGATGTGTGGTGGGGTTGTGTGGTAGTGTGGTGGGGGTGTGTGGTAGTGTGGTGGGGGTGTGTGGTAGTGTGGTGGTGGTGTGTGGTAGTTTGAAGGGTTCTTTAGTATTGTTGCAAGGTGTGTGGTAGTGTGGTGAGTTTGTTTGGTAGTGTGGTGGGGTTTTTTGGTCGTGTGCTGGGGTTGTTTGGTAGTGTGGTGGGGTGTGTAGTAGTGTGGTGGGGTTGTGTGGTAGTGTGGTGGGTTATTTGGTAGTGTGATGGGGCGTAAGTGGTGGGGTGTGTGTGGTAGTGTTGTGGGGTGAGTAGTACTGCGGTGAGGTGTGTGGTAGTGTGGTGGGGTGTGTGGTAGTTTGGTGGGGTGTGTGGTACTGTGGTGTGGTGTTTGGTAGTGTGGTATGATGTGTGGTGTAGTGTGGTGGGGGTGTGTGGTAGTGAGGTGGGGGTGTGTGGTGGGGTGTGTGGTAGTGTGGTGGTGTGTGTGGTAGTGTGGTGGGGTGAGTGGTACTTTGGTGGATTGTGTAGTAATGTGGTGGGGTGTGAGGTGGTAGTGTAGAGGGGTGTGTGGTAGTGTGGTGGGGTTTGTGGTTGTGTGGTATTGTGGTGGGGTTGTGTGGTAGTGTAGTGGGTTGTGTGGTTTTGTGGTGGGTATGTGTGGTAGTGTGGTGGGGTTGTGTGTTAGAGGGGTGGGGATGTGTGGTAGAGTGGTGGGGGTTGTGTGGTAGTACAGTGGGGTTGTGAGGTTGAGTGGTGGGGTTGTGTGGTAGAGTGGTGAGGGTGTGTAGTAGTGTGGAGGGGTTGTAGTATTGTGGTGGGGTGTGTGGTAGATTGAAATGGTTGTGTGGTAGTGTGGTGGGGGTGTGTGGTAGTGTGATGAGGGTGTGTTATGGGTTGTGTTGTATTGTGGTGAATTGTATGGTACTGTGGTATGGTTGTATAGTATTGTGGTGGGATGTGTCATAGCGTGGTGGTGTGTGTGGTTGTGTGGTGAGTATGTGGACGTTTGGTGGGGTTGTGTGGTAGTGTTGTTGGGGTGTGTGGTAGTGTGGAGGTGGTGTGTGATAGTGTGGTGTTGGTGTGTGGTAGTTTGGTGGGTTCTTTAGTATTGTAGTGAGGTGTGTGATAGTGTGGTGGCGTGTGTAGTAGTGTAGTGGGGTGTGTGATAGTGTTTTGGGGTTGTTTGGTAGTGTGGTGGGGTGAGTAGTAGTGTGGTGGGGTTGTGTGGCAGTGTGGTGGGGTGTGTGGTAGTGTGATGAGGTGTGTGGTGAGGTGTGTGGTAGTGTGGTGGGGTTGTGTGGTAATGTTGTAGGGGAGTGTGGTAGTTTGGTGGGGTTGTGTGGTAGTGTGGTGGGGTGTGTGGTAGTGTGGTAGGGTGTGTAGTAGTGTGATGAGGTGTGTGGTAGTGTAGTGGGGAGTGTGGTAGTATGATGTGGTTGTGAGGTACTGTGGTGGGGTGTATGGCAGTTTTATGGGGTTGTGTTGTGGTGTAGTGGGGTTGAGTAGTATTGTGTTGGGGTTGTGTGGGAGAGTGGTGGGGATGTGTGGTAGTGTGATGGGTTATGTGGTAGAGTTGTGGGGGTTGTGTGGTTGAGTGGTTGTGTGGTAGAGTGATGGGGTGTGTGGTAGTGTGGTTGGTTGTGTGATAGTGTGGTGGGATGTGTGGTAGTGTTGTGGTGTTTTTGGTACTATGGAGGAGTGAGTGATAGTGTTGTTGGGTGAGTAGTATTGTGGTGAGGTGTGCGATAGTGTGGTGGGGTGTGTGGTAGTGTGGTGGTGTGTGTGGTGGGGTGAATGGCATTGTGGTAGGTTGTGTGGTAGTGTGGTGAGGTGTGAGGTGGTAGTGTAGTGGAGTGTGTGGTAGAGTTGTAGGTTGTGTAGTAATGTGGTGAGGTGTGAGGTGGTAGTGTGGTAGGGTGTGTGGTAGTGAGGTGGGGTGTGTAGTAGTGTGGTGGGGTGTGTGGTAGGTAGATGGGGTGTGTAGTAGTGTGGTGGGGTGTGTAGTATTTTGTTGGGGGTGTGTGGTAGTGTCGTGGTGGTGTGTGGTAGTATGATGGGGTGTGTGGTAGTGTTGTGGGGAGTGTGGTAGGGGTGTGTTGTAGTGTGGATGTGTATGGTAGTGTGGTGCGTTTGTGTGGTAGTGTGGTGGGGTTGTGATGTAAAGTGGTTGGTATGTGTGGTAGTGTTGACAGTTGTGTGGTAGAATTGTGGGGTTGTGTTGTAGAGTGGTGGGGTGTGTGGTAGTGTGGTGGGGTGTGTGGTAGTGTGTTGTGGTTGTGTGGTAGTATGGTCTGGTTGTGTGGTAGAGCGGTGGGGTTGTGTGGGAGAGTGGTGGGGGGAGGTGTGGTAGTGTGGTGGGGCTGTGTAGTATTGTGGTGGGGTTGTGTAGTATTGTGGTGGGATGTGTAGTAGTGTGGTGGAGTGTGTCGTAGTGTGGTGTGGTTTTGAGTGGTAGTGTAATGGGGTTGTGTGGTAGTGTGGTGAGGGTGTATGTTAGTGTGATGGAGGTGTGTGGTAGTCATGTGGGGTGTGTGGTAGTGTGGTGGGGTTGTATGGTAGTGTGGTGGGGTGTGTAATAGTGTGATGGGGGAGTTTGATATTGTGGTGCGGTTTATATTAGTGTGGTTGGGTGTGTGGTAATGTGGTGGGGGTGTGGTAGGGTGTGTGTGGTAGTGTGGTAGGGTGTGTGTGGTAGTGTGGTGGGGTTTGTGGTATGTGGTGGGATGTATTGTTTTTTGGTGGCGTGTGTGGTAGTGTAGTGGGGTTTTGTGGTAGTGTGGTGGGGTGTGTTGTAGTGTGGTAGATTGTGTGGTAGTGTTATGGGGGTGTGTGGGAGTGTGGTGGGGTGTGTGGTAGTGTGGTGGGGTTGTGTGGCAGTGTGGTGGGGACGTGTGGTAGTGTGGTGGAGTGTGGTGGAGTATGTGGTAGTGTGTTGGGGTTGTGTGGTAGTGTAGTGGGTTGTGTGGTAGTGTGGTGGGTTTCTGTGGTAGTGTGGTAGGGTTGTGTGGTAGAGTGGTGGGGATGTGTGGTAGAGTTATGGGCTTGTGTGGTAAAGTAGTGGGAGTTGTTTGGTAATCTGGTGGGGTTGTGTAGTATTGTGGTGGGGTGTGTGGTGGGGTTGTGTGGTAGTGTGGTGGGGGTGTGTGGTAGTGTGATGGGGGTGTGTGGTAGAATGATGGGGTGTGTGGTAGTCGTGGGGTTGTGAGGTAGTGTGGTGGGGTGTGTGTTTGTGTGGTGGGGTTCTGTGGTAGTGGGGTGGGGTGTGTTGTAGTGTGATGGGGGTATGTGGTAGTGTGATGTGGTTTGTGGTAGTGTGGTGGGGTGTGTGGTAGTGTGGTGGAATTTGTAGTAATGTGGTAGGGTGTGTGGTAGTGTAGTGGGGATGTGTAGTAGTGTGCTGGGGTGTGTGGTAGTGAGGTGGGGTGTGTAGTAGTGTGGTGGGGTGTGTGGTAGGTAGATGGGGTGTGTAGTAGTGTGGTGGGGTGTGTAGTATTTTGTTGGGAGTGTGTGGTAGTGTCGTGGTGGTGTGTGGTAGTATGATGGGGTGTGTGGTAGTGTTGTGGGGAGTGTGGTAGGGGTGTGTTGTAGTGTGGATGTGTATGGTAGTGTGGTGCGTTTGTGTGGTAGTGTGGTGGGGTTGTGATGTAAAGTGGTTGGGATGTGTGGTAGTGTTGACAGTTGTGTGGTAGAATTGTGGGGTTGTGTTGTAGAGTGGTGGGGTGTGTGGTAGTGTGGTGGGGTGTGTGGTAGTGTGTTATGGTTGTGTGGTAGTATGGTCTGGTTGTGTGGTAGAGCGGTGGGGTTGTGTGGGAGAGTGGTGGGGGGAGGTGTGGTAGTGTGGTGGGGCTGTGTAGTATTGTGGTGGGGTTGTGTAGTATTGTGGTGGGATGTGTAGTAGTGTGGTGGAGTGTGTCGTAGTGTGGTGTGGTTTTGAGTGGTAGTGTAATGGGGTTGTGTGGTAGTGTGGTGAGGGTGTATGTTAGTGTGATGGAGGTGTGTGGTAGTCATGTGGGGTGTGTGGTAGTGTGGTGGGGTTGTATGGTAGTGTGGTGGGGTGTGTAATAGTGTGATGGGGGAGTTTGATATTGTGGTGCGGTTTATATTAGTGTGGTTGGGTGTGTGGTAATGTGGTGGGGGTGTGGTAGGGTGTGTGTGGTAGTGTGGTAGGGTGTGTGTGGTAGTGTGGTGGGGTTTGTGGTATGTGGTGGGATGTATGGTTTTTTGGTGGCGTGTGTGGTAGTGTAGTGGGGTTTTGTGGTAGTGTGGTGGGGTGTGTTGTAGTGTGGTAGATTGTGTGGTAGTGTTATGGGGGTGTGTGGGAGTGTGGTGGGGTGTGTGGTAGTGTGGTGGGGTTGTGTGGCAGTGTGGTGGGGACGTGTGGTAGTGTGGTGGAGTGTGGTAGTGTGGTGGAGTATGTGGTAGTGTGTTGGGGTTGTGTGGTAGTGTAGTGGGTTGTGTGGTATTGTGCTGGGTTTCTGTGGTAGTGTGGTAGGGTTGTGTGGTAGAGTGGTGGGGATGTGTGGTAGAGTTATGGGCTTGTGTGGTAAAGTAGTGGGAGTTGTTTGGTAATCTGGTGGGGTTGTGTAGTATTGTGGTGGGGTGTGTGGTGGGGTTGTGTGGTAGTGTGGTGGGGGTGTGTGGTAGTGTGATGGGGGTGTGTGGTAGAATGATGGGGTGTGTGGTAGTCGTGGGGTTGTGAGGTAGTGTGGTGGGGTGTGTGTTTGTGTGGTGGGGTTCTGTGGTAGTGGGGTGGGGTGTGTTGTAGTGTGATGGGGGTATGTGGTAGAGTGGTGGGGTGTGTGGTAGTGTAGTGGGGCAGTGTGGTGGGGTGTGGGGTAGTGTGCTGGGGTGTGGGGTAGTGTGGTGGGGTTGTGTTGTAATGTCGTGGATGTGGGGTAGTGTGGTGGAGTGTGGAAGTGTAGTGAGGTTGTTTAATATTGTGATGGGGTATGTGGTAGTGTGGTGGGGTATGTGGTAGTGTGGTGGGGTGTGTGATAGTGTGTTGTGGTGTGTGTGATAGTGTTGTGGGATGAGTAGTATTGTGGTGAGGTGTGTGGTAGTGTGTTGGGGTGTATTGTGGGGCGTGATAGTGTGGTGGTGTGTGTGGTAGTGTGGTTGGGTATGTGGTAGTGTGGTGGGGTGTGTGATAGTGTGGTGGGGTGTGTGATAGTGTTGTGGGGTGAGTAGCATTGTGGTGAGGTGTGTGGTAGTGTGTTGGGGTGTAGGGTGGGGTGTGTGGTAGTGTGGTGGTGTGTGTGGTAGTGAGGTGGGGTGTGTGGTGGGGTTGGTTGTAGTGTGGTGGGGTGTTTGGTAGTGTGGTGGGGTGTGTGGTAGCGTAGTAAGGGTGAGTGGTAGTGAGGTGGTGTTGTGTGGTAATGTTGTGGGGGTGTGTGATAAGGCGGTGATGGTGTATGGTAGTGTTGTGGGGTGTGTGGTAGTGTGGTGAGGTGTGTGGTAGTGTGGTGGGGTTGCGTGGTAGTGTTGTAGGGGTGTGTGGTAGTGGGGTGGGGGTGTGTGTTAGTGTGGTGGGTTGTGTGGTATTGTGGTGGAGTGTGTGGTAGTGTGGTGGGGTGTGTGGTAGTGAGGTGGGGTTTTTGGTAGTGTGGGGGGTGTGTTGTAGTGAGGTGTGGTGTGTGGTAGTGTGGCCGGGAAGTGTAATAGTGTGGTGGGGTTGTGTGGTAGTGTGGTGGGGTGTGTGGTAGTGTGGTATGGTGTGCGGTAGTGTGGTGGGGTGTGTGGTAATTTGGTGGGGTGTGTGGTAGTGTGGTGGGGTGTGTGGTAGTGTGGTGGGGATGTATGGTAGTGTGGTAGGGGTGTGTGGTACTGGGGTGGGGGTGTGTGTTAGTGTGGTGGGTTGTGTGGTATTGTGGTGGAGTGTGTGGTAGTGTGGTGGGGTGTGTGGTAGTGAGGTGGGGTTTTTGGTAGTGTGGGGGGTGTGTGGTAGTGAGGTGGGATGTGTGGTAGTGTGGTCGGGAAGTGTAATTGTGTGGTGGGGTTGTGTGGTAGTGTGGTGGGGTGTGTGGTAGTGTGGTATGGTGTGCGGAAGTGTGGTGGGGTGTGTGGTAGTGTGGTGGCGTGTGTAGTAGTGTAGTTGGGTGTGTGGTATTGTGGTGGGGTTGTGTAGTATTGTGGTGGGATATGTGGATGTGTGGTGGTGTGTGTTGTAGTTTGGTGGCGGTGTGTGTAGTGTGGTGGGGTGTGTGGTTGTGTGCTTGGGGGTGTGGTAGTTTGGGCGGGGGGTTGTGTTGTAGAGTTATTGGGTGTATGGTAGTGTGGTGGGGGTGTGGTTGGGTGTGTGATAGTGTGGTGGGGTTGTGTGGTAGTATGGTGGGATGTGTGGTTGGGTGTGTACTCACCTAGTTGCACTCACCTAGTTGTGCTTGCGGGGGTTGAGCTGTGGCTCATTGGTCCCGCCTCTCAACCGTCAACCAACAGGTGTACAGGGTCATGAGGCTACTGGGCTCTATCATATCTAGACTTGAAACTGTGTATGGAGTCAGCCTCCACTACATCACTTCCTAATGCATTCTATTCGTCAACCACTCTGACACTAAAAAAGTTCTCTCTAATATCTCTGTGGCTCATTTGGGCACTCAGTTTCCATCTATGTCCTCTTGTACGTGTGCCCCTTGTGTTAAATAGCCTGTCTTTATCTACCCTATCAATTCCCATCAGAATCTTGAATGTGGTGATCATGTCCCCCTTAACTCTTCTGTCTTCCAACGAAGTGAGGTTTTATTCCCATAGTCTCCCCTCGTAGCTCTTACCTCTCAGCTCGGGTACTAGTCTGGTGGCAAACTTTTGAACCTTTTCCAGTTTAGTCTTATCATTGACTAGATATGGACTCCATGCTAGGGCTGCATACTCCAGGATTGGCATGACATATCTGGTATACAAAGTTGTGAATGATTCTTTACACAAGTTTCTGAATGCCGATCGTATGTTGGCCAGCCTGGCATATGCCGCTGATGTTATCCTCTTGATATGGGCTGCAGTAGACAGGTCTGCATGATATCGACCCCCAAGTCTTTTTCTTTTTCTGACTCCTGAAGAATTTCCTCTCCCAGATGATACCTTGTATCTGGCCTCCTGCTCCCCACACCTACCTTCATTACATTACATTTGGTTGGGTTAAACTCAATCAACCATTTGTTCGACCATTCCTTCAGCTTGTCTAGGTCTTCTTGAAGCCTCTAACAGTCCTCTTCGGTCTTAATCCTTCTCATAATTTTGGCATCGTCCGCAAACATTGAGAGAAATGAATCTATACCCTCCGGGAGATCATTTACATATATCAGAAACAAGATAGGACCGAGTACAGAGCCCTGTGGGACTCAACTGGTGACCACGCCAATCGGAGGTCTCACTCCTCACCGTAACTCTCTGCTTCCTATTACTTAGGTACTCCCTTATCCACTGGAGCGCCCTACCAGTTACTCCTGCCTGTTTCTCCAGCTTATGCATCAACCTTTTATGCGATACTGTGTCAAAGGCTTTCCGACAGTCCAAGAAAATGCAGTCCGCCCAGCCCTCTCTTTCTTGCTTAATCTTTGTCACCTAATCGTAGAATTCAATTAAGCCAGTCAGGCAAGATTTATCCTCTCTGAACCCATGTTGGCGATTTGTCACGAAGTCCCTTCTCTCCAGATGTGCTACCAGGTTTTTTCTCACGATCTTCTCCATCACCTTGCATGGTATACAAGTCAAGGTAGTATTGTGGTGGGGGGTGTGTGGTAGTGTGGTCGAGTGTGTGGTAGTGTGGTGGGGTTGTGGTAATGAGGTGGGGTGTGTGGTAGCTTGGTGGGGTGTGTGGTAGTGTTGTGGGGTGTGTGGTAGTATGGTGGGGTGTGTGGTAGTGTTGTGGGGTTGTGTGGTAGTGACGTGGGGTATGTGGTTGGGTGTGTGGTTGTGTATTGGGGTTGTGTGGTAGTGTGATGGGGTGTGTGGTAGTGTGGATGGGTGTGTGTTAGTGTTGTGGGGTTGTGTAGTAGTGTGGTGGGGTTGTGTGGTATTGTGGAGGGGTGTGTGGTAGTGAGATGGGGTTGTGTGGCAGTGTGGTGGAGTTGTGTTGTAGTGTGGTGGGGTGTGTGGTAGTGTGGTGGGGTTGTGTGGTAGTGTTGTAGGGTGTGTGGTAGTGTGGTGATGTTGTGTGGTAGTGTGGTGGGGGGGGGGTGTGGTAATGAGGTGGGGTGTGTGGTAGTGTGGTGGGGTGTGTGGTAGTGTGGTGGAGTGAGTAATAGTGAGATGGGGTTGTGTGGCAGTGTGGTGGAGTTGTGTTGTAGTGTGGTGGGGTGTGTGGTAGTGTGGTGGGGTTGTGTGGTAGTGTTGTAGGGTGTGTGGTAGTGTGGTGATGTTGTGTGGTAGTGTGGTGGGGGTGTGTGGTAATGAGGTGGGGTGTGTGGTAGTGTGGTCGGGAAGTGTGGTAGTATGGTGGGGTTGTGTGGTAGTGTGGTGGGGTGTGTGGTAGTGTGGTATGGTGTGGTGTGTGGTAGTGTGGTATGGTGTGGTGTAGTGTGGTGGGGTGTGTTGTAGTGTCGTGGGGTGTGTGGTAGTTTGGTGGGATGTGTGGTAGTGTGATGGGGTGTGTGGTAGTGTGGAGGGGTGTGTGGTAGTGTGTTGGGGTTTGTAGTAGTGTGTTAGGGTGTGTGGTATTATAGTGGGGTTGTGTAGTAGTGGGGTGGGGTGTGTGTAGTGTTGTTGGTTTGTGGAAGTGTAGTGGTGGTGGTGTGTGGTAGTGTGGTGCGGTGAATGGTAGTGTGGTGGGGTGTGTGGTAATGTGGTGGGGGGTGGTAGTGTGGGAGGGTGTGTGTGGTAGGGTTGTGTGGTAGTGTGGTGGGGTTTGTGGTATGTGGTGGGATGTGTTGTTTTTTGGTGAGGTGTGTGGTAGTGAAGTGGGGTTGTGTGGTAGTGTGGAGGGGTGTGTGATAGTGTGGTGGGGTGTGTGGTAGTGTTATGAGGGGGTGTGTGGTAGTGTGGTGGAATGTGTGGTAGTATTATTGGGTTGTGTGGTAGTGTGGTGGGGTTGTGTAGTATTGTGGAGGAGTGTGTGGTAGTGTTGTGGTGTTTGTGTGGAAGTGTGGTGAGGTGTGTGGTTGTGCAGTAATATTATGGGGTTGTGTGGTAATGTGTTATCTTGTCTTGAGGTTATCTTGAGATGATTTCGAGGCTTTAGTGTCCCCGCGGCCCGGTCCCCGACCAGGCCTCCACCCCCAGGAATCAGCCCGTGACAGCTGACTAACTCCCAGGTACCTATTTACTGCTAGGTAACAGGGGCATTCAGGGTGAAAGAAACTTTGCCCATTTGTTTCTGCCTCGTGCGGGAATCGAACCCGCGCCACAGAATTACGAGTCTTGCGCTATCCACCAGGCTACGAGGCCACTCCATTATGGGGTGGGGTTATGTGGTATAGCTGTGTGGTAGTGTGGTGGAGTGTGTGGTGGGGTTGTGTGGCAGTGTGGTGGGGACGTGTTATAGTGTGGTGGAGTATATGGTAGTGTGGTGGAGTGTGTGGTAGTGTGGTGGGGTTGTGTGGTAGTGTAGTGGGTTGTGTGGTAGTGTGGTGGGTTTGTGTGGTAGTGTGATGGGGTCGTGTGGTAGAGTGGTGGGGATGTGTGGAAGTGTGTAGGGTTGTGTGGTAGAGTTGTGGGCTTGTGTGGTAGAGTGGTGGGGGTTGTGTGGTAGTACTGTGAGGATGTGTTGTAGAGTGGTGGGGTTGTGTGGTAGAGTGGTGGGGGTATGTGGTCAACCTGTCCTCTTAAAAAGAACGTCAACATTTGCCGTTTGACTCTACGGCTGTTTTTGGACGTTATTTTGTGTAAAACTACGTCTATTATCGCTTCCATGGACTATCTCTTGTTATACAATGAAATACCACACTCTTATTATTCTATAACTCACTGACTATGCTCTGATATTTGTTCTTCAAGTAAAAATATATATATTTTTGCCTTAATTAGGCCATAATCCAGAAAATTCCAGCCTATCGATCTTTATATTTAGGAAAACATCTAATAAATTTGGAAATGAATTTTTCGTTCGCCGACAGTTGCCTGTTACTATTTAACCCTCTATGCTTTAATGTCGCTGGTCATTGTGACTTTCCCAGGATTTATATAGGTTTTGTAGTAGCATTTAGTCAGACTACAGTAATTTAACTAATGGGAAACCTCTATAGTTGTCGTAAATTAATAATAATCATTTATCAAATAATAAATTAGCAAACATATGCAACATTTTATGTTACGACTTTTCGGGTAGGCCGTTCTGTTTGTTTACAACCCCAATGGTTCAAAATACACAATACTTTTAATATATAAGTGACTAAGTATGCTCTAATATATGGTCCTCAATGAAAATTATCGTTTTTTTTTGTTAATTTGTCCATAATGAATAAGATTCCTTACTGTTGATCTTTATATTAAGAAAAACATCTAAACAAATTGGTATTGTGTTTTCGTTCAGATAAAGTTTCCAGATACTATTTCCTAGTTATCAATTAATGTAGGTGGTTATTTTAATTCGCGGCTACCAGGGGCTTTCTCCCATTATACAATATAAATGTACTCACTAACTATTCTCTGGTATCTGTTCTTCAAGTAAAATTACCTATTTTTTTGATTAATTAGTCCATAATTCATAAAATTCCTTCAGGTCGATCTTTATATTTAGAAAAACATCTAATCAATTTGGAATTTAATTTTTCGTTCACCTACAGTTACCTGCTATTATTTCATTGTTATATTTTATGTCGCTGGTCATTACAATTTTCCAAGAATTTAAACAGCTAAACAGCAAGTAGCATCTTGTTAGAGTACAGGAATTTACCTATGGAGAACCTCGATAGCTGCCGAAAATTATTAATGATTATATATGTAATTTAAAATAATGAATTATATTCCATTTCTTATGTTACGTCTTTGGCGGGTAGGCCGTTCTGCGGGTTTACAACCGAATTGTTTAAAAATCACACTATTTTAAATGTATGAGTCACTAGTATGCTCTGATATATGTTCTGCAATGAAAATAAAGATTGTTTTGTTGTTAATTACTCCATAAATGTGTAATGTGTTAATTCAGTCTAAAATCTTTTTGCAACGTTTATATGCGATATACGTAGCTGGAAACTACCTAATATTTAAAAATAATAGTTACAACATTCTATTAATATATAATGTTTAAATAAATATCACACAAAGTCTGTATATCTGTTTTTAGATGTCTTATAAATCTTCTTTTAAAATAGTATTAATGATTTTTATGAATCTTGAGTAAAAATTCTGTTAATTATTATTAATCTAATTGTTATTATTTTAAGTAAAAGAATTGCAAGTATTCGCATAACCACGGGATCTCTGTTTGTGTATGAATGCACGGATTTGTTTTTGTTATGAGAGGGACGCCTTAGAAAGCATGGTGTAGGCCACCTGTGGCTCGCATCCGATCCCACGATCGTCGTCGCCCCTAAATCAACACAACAGGTATTTAGTATTTACGATTATAATAAGTAATATTTCTTTTATAATAATATTGCAGCAGGTGGTGTAGTGGTAGGACACTCGCCTGGCGTTCCGCGAGCGCTATGTCATAAGAACATAAGAACATAAGAACAAAGGTAACTGCAGAAGGCCTATTGGCCCATACGAGGCAGCTCCTATTCTATAACCACCCAATCCCACTCATATACTTGTCCAACCCGTGCTTGAAACAATCGAGGGACCCCACCTCCACAATGTTACGCGGCAATTGGTTCCACAAATCAACAACCCTGTTACTGAACCAGTATTTACCCAAGTCTTTCCTAAATCTAAACTTATCCAATTTATACCCATTGTTTCGTGTTCTGTCCTGTGTTGATACTTTTAATACCCTATTAATATCCCCCCGGTTATGTCCATTCATCCACTTGTAAACCTCTATCATGTCACCCCTAACTCTTCGCCTTTCCAGTGAATGCAACTTAAGCTTTGTTAATCTTTCTTCATATGAAAGATTTCTAATTTGGGGAATTAACTTAGTCATCCTACGCTGGACACGTTCAAGTGAATTTATATCCATTCTATAATATGGCGACCAAAACTGAACTGCATAATCTAAATGGGGCCTAACTAGAGCAAGATATAGCTTGAGAACCACACCAGGTGTCTTGTTACTAACGCTGCGATTAATAAATCCAAGTGTCCGATTTGCCTTATTACGAACATTTATGCATTGATCCTTTTGTTTTAAATTCTTACTAATCATAACTCCCAGATCCCTTTCGCAATCCGACTTCGCAATCGCAATCATGGGTTCGTATCCTGGCCGGGGAGGATTTACTGGGCGCAATTCCTTAACTGTAGCCTCTGTTTAACGCAACAGTAAAATGTGTACTTGGATGAAAAAAACGATTCTTCGCGGCGGGGATCGTATTCCAGGGACCTGCCCGAAACGCTACTCGTACTAGTGGCTGTACAAGAATGTAACAACTCTTGCATATATCTCAGGTTAGGGGCTTGGCATTTACACTCTTAGGTCAGCAAACTAGCTAGAAGGTTAGACTATTAGACTCCACTGGTCAATGGGGGCCCTGCATGACTCAGCTTATCCTAACCTAGCTCAGCTTAAACCATCTTAGCATAGTTCATTCTAGCTGTGCATAGTGCTTGCACAGCCTTGCTTATCCTAGTTTACCTCTTCCTAGCCTACCGTAGCCAAGCCTATCCCAATATACCCTTACCTACTCTTGCCTAGCCTAACCCTGCCTTGCTTTTAAACATGACCAGTCCTTCCTACCCTAGCCAAGCCCTGACCAGCTTAGCCAAGCCAATCCCTGCCTAGATTTAGCATAGCCTTGCCTTTTTATTAATATATAGAGGGTACCACCTCTGGTTGAGTTTGTAGGAACCCTCCGCTTATAGGGTTGAGGGTTCCATATATATATATATATATATATATATATATATATATATATATATATATATATATATATATATATATATATATATATATATATATATATATATATATATATATATATATATATATGTCGTACCTAGTAGCCAGAACGCACTTCTCAGCCTACTATGCAAGGCCCGATTTGCCTAATTAGCCAAGTTTTCATGAATTAATTGTTTTTCGACTACCTAACCTACCTAACCTAACCTAACCTAACTTTTTCGGCTACCTAACCAAACCTAACCTATAGAGATAGGTTAGGTTAGGTTAGGTAGGGTTGGTTAGGTTCAGTCATATATCTACGTTAATTTTAACTCCAATAAAAAAAATTGACCTCATACATAATGAAATGGGTAGCTTTATCATTTCATAAGAAAAAAAATAGAAAAAATATATTAATTCAGGAAAACTTGGCTTATTAGGCAAATCGAGCCTTGAATAGTAGGCCAAAAAGTGAGTTCTGGCTACTAGGTACGACATATATATATATATATATATATATATATATATGTCGTACCTAGTAGCCAGAACGCACTTCTCAGCCAACTATGCAATGCCCGATTTGCCTAATAAGCCAAGTTTTCCTGAATTAATATATTTTTCTAATTTTTTCCTTATGAAGTGATAAAGCTACCCATTTCATTATGTATGAGGTCAATTTTTTTTTATTGAAGTTAAAATTAACGTAGATATATGACCGAACCTAACCAACCCTACCTAACCTAACCTAACCTATCTCTATCGGTTAGGTTAGGTTAGGTAGCAGAAAAAGTTAGGTTAGGTTAGGTTAGGTAGGTTAGGTAGTCGAAAAAACATTAATTCATGAAAACTTGGCTTATTAGGCAAATCGGGCCTTGCATAGTAGGCAGAGAAGTGCGTACTGGCTATTAGGTACGACATATATATATTAATATAAATAATGTGTGTGTAAACATGCCACGTGTGTGTAAATCACAAAAATTAACACTTGATGAAAAATGTGACAGTGTCAGACCACGGAGGAAGAATTGAAACAGGAATTTCCTTAAGTACTTTCATATATTAAAACATCTTCAGAAGGAATAATTTTTTATATAAATTAAATTAAAAAAAAAATCATTCCTCCATCGTCTGACACTATAATATATATATAATAATATATATATATAATATATATATATATATATATATATATATATATATATATATATATATATATATATATATATATATGTATATATATATATATATATGTATATATATATATATATATATATATATATATATATATATATATATATATATATATATATATATATAATGTGTGTGTGTGTGTGTGTACTCACCTAGTTGTGCTTGCGGTGGTTGAGCTCTGGCTCTTTGTCCCGTATGTATGTATTCATATATATATATATATATATATATATATATATATATATATATATATGTCGTACCTAGTAGCCAGAACGCACTTCTCAGCCTACTATGCAAGGCCCGATTTGCCTAATAAGCCAAGTTCTTCTGAATTAATATATTTTCTGTAATTTTTTTCTTATGAAATGATAAAGCTACCCATTTCATTATGTATGAGGTCAATTTTTTTTTATTGGAGTTAAAATTAACGTAGATATATGACCAAATTTAACCAACCCTACCTAACCTAACCTAACCTATCTTTATAGGCTAGGTTAGGTTAGGTAGCCGAAAAAGTTATGTTAGGTTAGGTTAGGTTAGGTAGGTTAGGTAGTCGAAAAACAATTAATTCATGAAAACTTGCCTTATTAGGCAAATCGGGCCTTGCATAGTAGGCTGAAAAGTGCGTTCTGGCTACTAGGTACGACATATATATATATATATATATATATATATATATATATATATATATATATATATATATATATATATATATATATATATGCGAACAAGCCTGAATGGTCCCCAGGACAATATGCAACTGAAAACTCACACCCCAGAAGTGACTCGAACCCATACTGCCAGGAGCAACGCAACTGGTATGTACAGGGACGCCTTAATCCGCTTGACCATCACGACCAGACATAAGGAAGTGATAGCCGAGGCTATTTGACCCACTTCCCCGCTGGCACTCGGATGGTAATCTTGGGCATAGCATTTTATCAAATCACCTCATTTTTGGGGCAACACGTGAGGAACACAAATGCGAACAAGCCTGAATAGTCCCCAGGACAATATGCAACTGAAAACTCACACCCCAGAAGTGACTCGAACCCAATACTGCCAGGAGCAACGCAACTGGTATGTACAGGGACGCCTTAATCCGCTTGACCATCACGACCAGACATAAGGAAGTGATAGCCGAGGCTATTTGACCCACTTCCCCGCTGGCACTCGGATGGTAATCTTGGGCATAGCATATGGGTTCGAGTCACTTCTGGGGTGTGAGTTTTCAGTTATATATATATATATATATATATATATATATATATATATATATATATATATATATATATATATATATATATATATATATATATATATATATATATATATTAGTTATATATATATATATATAATATTAATATTATATATCCTGCCTGAAATGCTGCGTGTACTAGTGGCTTTACAAGATTTTGTGGTTATTCTCTATATCTGGTTCACCTAACAGTAAATAAGTACCTGGGAGTTAGACAGCTGCTATGGGCTGCTTCCTAGGGATGTGTGTGTGTGTTTGTATTCATGTTGAATTTTACAAAGTAGGAAGAGATGTTTGTACAAAAAAAAAATCAAAAATTTTTGAAAGTATAAGTAGATTTGATATTTTTCTCTAATTGTTTATTTCTGCTGTCTCGCCTCCTTTATAAAATGGCATCATTCTTGCTTTTTTAAGGATATCAGGAAAAGTAAGGCACTCCAGAGATTTGTTGACTCCTTCCTAGTGTTGCCTAGCCCAGCCCAGCCTAGACAAGGCAGGCTGGGCATCCTAGCCTCACGCAGCTTAGCCCCCACCTACATGTAGCATCCCAGTCCATCCTAAGTGATCATTACCTTACTGGCTGTGTTTTCTCTTCAGCCCTGAATGTAATGTGGTGGAACATAAGCAGATACATATCAGGTCTTAGAGAATCTGTACTTCATACATTTCTTAATAATGTCTCACAAATATTTAAATAATTAAAAAAAAATTGTATAATAACTTCATATTATTCTTGCAATTTATTTTTGCATTTTTTTTATACAAAATTTACATTTTAAAAGATTACCTCTATTTTTAGATTGATGACTTGAAGACTACAGTGCCATCCACAGCAAATCATGGTCTTAAAATATCTCCTAGCAATGACGAGACCAATTTTCACAGAGATCAAATTTTTGCTAAGCAGTAGTCACAGGTAAATATATATTATATATATAATATTATATATATATAATTAACTACTTCATTGCTCAAAGCACCTTCAGACATTCTGAGAGTTGTGCTATTTTATTAATTAATTAATTAGGCTATATTTTAATGTTTTGTAATGTTTTCATTACTTTTTTTGTTTTGAAATATAAATTGTTGAGTTTTGAAACATTTTGACATTAACTATACCTGAATATTTATAAACAAAAAAATACCAGAACTATGTCCTTGACAATTGCACTAAGAAGTCTTTGCCAAAATCAGGTGCTCAGTGCAGTAGTTAAAAACTTAAAAGTTGTACCACCTCTGGTGCAAGATTAGGGACCCATAGCCTCAGAGAAGAAAATAGAGAGTACTCAGAGAAGGCCTTGAATAATAGGCAGGCTGTTTGTGTGTGTTTCGACGGTAAGCTTGCTGACACCATATGTAATTACCTAAGTGTAGTTACAGGATTAGAGCTACGCTCGTGGTGTCCCGTCTACCCAGCACTCTTTGTCACACAATGCTTTGAAACTACTGACGGTCTTGGCCGCCACCACCTTCTCATTTAACTTTTCCAACCGTCTACCACTCTGTATGCGAAAGGAAATTTTTGTATATTTCTTTGGCATCTTTGTTTAGTTAGTTTAAATCTATGACCTTTTGTTCTTGAAGTTCCAGGTCTCGGGAAATCTTCCCTATCGATTTTATCAATTCCTGTTACTATTTTGTACATAGTGATTTTATCACCTCTTTTTGTTGTCTTCTAGTTTTGGCATATTTAATGCCTCTGACCTCTCCACATAGCTCTTGCCCTTTAGTTCTGGGAGCCACTTAGTAGCATGTCTTTGCACCTTTTCCAGTTTGTTGATGTGCTTCTTAAGATATGGGCACCACATAACCGCTGCATATTCTAGCCTTGGCCGAACAAAACTCGTGAACAATTTCTTTAGTATTTCGCCATCCATGTATTTAAACGAAATTCTGAAGTTAGAAAGCGTGGCATAGGCTCCATACACAACGTTCTTTATGTGGGCCTCAAGTGATAGTTTTCTATCTAGGATCAACCCTAGACCTCTTTCTTTTATCAGAATTATATAAAGATTTCTCACATAATTTGTAGGTTGTGTGGGATCTATGTTCTATTCCACGTTCCATTACATGGCATTTATTCACATTAAATTTCATTTGCCAAGTGGTGCTCCATATACTTATTTTGTCCAGGTCTTCTTGAAGGGCATGACAATCATCTAAATTTCTTATCCATCCCATTATCTTAGCATCATCAGCAAACATGTTTATATAATTCTGTATTCCAACTGGTAGATCATTTATGTAGGCAATGAACATTTCTGGTGCATGTACTGTGGTACTCCACTTGTGACACTTCTCCAGTCCGATTGCCTCTGATTACTGCCCTCATTTTTCTATCAGTCAGAAAATTTTTCATCCATGTTAGAAGCTTACCTGTCACCCATCCAAAATTTTCTAGTTTCCAGAAGAACCTCTTATGTGGAACTCTGTCGAAAGCCTTTTTTATGTCTAGATAGATGCAGTCAACCCAACTACCTTTTTCCTTTAAAATCTCTGTGGCTCAATCATAGAAACTGAGTAAATTCGATACACAGGATCTTCCAGATCGAAAACAATACTGTCTGTGTGATATTATATAATTTCTCTCCAGGTGTTCTACCCATTTAGTTTTTATTATTTTTTTTTTGTTTTCAATCCTTTCACTGTTACACTTGTCAATGATTCAGGTCTATAACTGAGAGGGGTGGGGTCTTCCCTGTTGCCACTTTTGTAGATTGGAACTATGTTAGCCTTTTTCCACATGTTTGCTATGACTCCTATACACAGGGATGCCTGAAAGATCAGGTGAAGTGGAAGGCTGAGCTCAGATGCACATTCTCTCAGAACCCATGGTGAAACTCCATCTGGACCAACTGCTTTGTTCTTACTTAGCTCCTTTAGCATATTTTCCACTTCATCTCTAGACACCTCTATACGCTCTATGATGTTCTCAGAAATTCTTATTGTGTCTGGTTCTCTTAAGATTTCATTTTGTATAAACACACTTTGGAACTTTTGGTTTAATGTTTCACACATTGCATTATCATTTTCTGTGAATCTGTTTCCAATTTTCAACCTCTGGATATTATCCTTTACCTGCAATTTGTTGTTTATTAATTTGTAGAATAGGCCCAGTTCTGTTTTACATTTATCCATTATCCCTTTTTAAAAATTTCTTTCTGCCTCTTCCCTTACTGCTGTATAGTTGTTTCTCGCATCTTTGTATCGCTGGTATGATTGGGGGTTTGGCTTCTTTCTATTTTGATACCTGCTTGATGGGGTTCTGCTCTTCTACTCCCCAAGCCCGGCCCGAGGCCAGGCTCGACTTGTGAGAGTTTGGTCCACCAGGCTGTTGCTTGGAGCGGCCCGCAGGGCCACATACCCACAACATCCCGGCTGATCCGGAACTTCTCTTAGAAAACAATCCAGTTTTCTCCTGAAGATGTCCACGGTTGTTCCGGCAGGAACAACCGTGCAACCGTGCTCTGAAGGGGAAAGTGAATACTGAGCAGTACTCGAGACGGGACAACATAAGTGACTTGAAGAGTACAACCATTGTGATGGGATCCCTGGATTTGAAAGTTCTCATAATCCATCCGATCATTTTTCTGGCTGACGCAATATTTGCTTGGTTATGCTCCCTAAACATTAGATCGTCGGACATCATTATTCCCAAATCCTTGACATGCTGTTTTTCTACTATGGGAAGATTTGATTGTTTTGTACCCTGTATTATGTTTCAGATCCTCATTTTTGCCATACCTGAAATTTATCACTGTTAAACATCATGTTATTTTCTGCTGCCCAATCGAAAACTTTGTTGACATCTGCTTGTAGTTTTTCAATGTCTTTCATTCCATTTTTGTGTCTTTTGGTCTGTGGCCCTCTCTCAATTTCTGTTGAACCAATCCTGTTTTCTGGCCCTGCATCTCTGTTTTGGTATGAATGTTTGTGTGCCTTCATTGTATATTTTGCAAAATTTGGCATACATTTAATTTACTTCCCTGTCTAGCAACAAGTCTGCCTAATTACTTATTAAAAAAAAATTTGAAGTTCCCCATAGTGACCTCTCTCTCTTGAAATCAAGTTTATCAACTGTTTCAATGTCCCCATTTTCTGTGTGTGTGTGTTTGGAGGCTAAGCTTCCTGATACCATGTGTGTGTGTGTTTGGAGGCTAAGCTTGCTGATACCATGTGTGTGTGTGTGTGTTTTGAGGCTAAGCTTGCTGATACCATGTGTGTGTGTGTTTGGAGGCTAAGCTTGCTGATACCATGTGTGTGTGTGTGTTTGGAGGCTAAGTTTGCTAACACCTTGTGTGTACTCACCTGTTTAAATAATAATAGGGGTGTGTACCACCTCTGGTGTAATTGTAGGGACCCACAGCCTTGAAGAAAATAAAGAGTATTCAGAGAAGACCTTGTGGATTCTCACTGAACACTTATCTTTTCTTCTCCTACCACCCCTCTTATTTTGTTTTATGCTGTATTCTATTATATATCATATAAATACATAGCCAAATGGCAATATTTATTATGTCTATACAAAAAGAAGACATCCACTTTATTTTTTTTCTCTCCTTTGTTTCTATGTGGATTTTGTTGTGACTAATGATTCTCCTCCTTCCCGTCAACAGGTCTTCCTCACTGGGCTTGCTCGGCTTTTGTGTTACTGTGAGGGTGCCATCATCGTTTACCCTTCAAGACTGACTCATGCTGGCATTGCATTTGTGGACTTCCCTTCACAGTAAACAGTCCTTCTCCATATGGTGATTGTCCAGGGCAAGCAGGGTGTGACTGCCATCTTGGAGAAGCAGGGTCTTTTAATATGAAGAATCTTCCGTCTTCTCTACTTACGCCAGCTTGTGCCGGCCTTGCATTCTTGTTACTTCATGTCCCTTGGGCCTTTTTTATTTATTTTACATAATAAATTTTTTTATTAATACCCGTGTTTCACAAGAGATCCTTAACATTTTAAGCACCAATTGTATTGACTAATGTACGTCTTGTAACCTTTAAGACATAAATAGACAAGACATAGATAAATGAGTGAATAATACTGAGTGACTAGGTTAGGGCGAGGAACATAGTACAGTGTCTGGCTTTGGAAGAATGCCTACTGTTTTAGAAACCTTATTGCCATGATCATAATCGTATGGGTTAAAAAGCATTTGTTGTCACTCCTACACTGTGGCTTGTTGGGCTTGAAACCTTTGCTCCTTGTTCGTGTTACATCTGACCTTTTGAAGAAATTGTATGAATCAATATCCTCCAAATTGTTCAGTATTTTAAAGGTTTCGCTCTATTACTCTCTCATTTGCATATATCTAAGCATATAGATTAGATATAGATTTAGATTAGATTTTTTAGTCAGGTAAAGGTACATACATTGCAGATGAGTTACAAAGGGAAAGACAATGACTAGAGTTCACTAGCTCTATTGGAAGAGAAACGTCTGCAAGACAAGTGTGGGCAAAAATTAAGGTAGCTAAGGGGAGCAGAGCCCGGCCTGCGGCTCACAACGACCCCCAGGGTAAGGCTGAAGAACTAATACACAAGTGGAGTGATGCAGCATCATCATCCTCCCTCCCTGCAGAAGTAAGCAGGGAACAGCTCCTCCGACATAATGACAGAAGGATTAGGATAACAAGAGCACAATCTAGTGATGACGAGTATGGGGAACCAATTACAGCCAAGGAAGTAAAGGGGGCTATGAAAAGGGTAAAAGTACAGCACCTGGTGAAGATGGCGTCACCTACGACATACTCAATGCACTGTGTGAAGTGTCTGGCAATCCACTACTCCACCTGTTTAACAAGTCATTCCTATGTGGAGTGTTGCCCACACAATGGAAACACGCAATAATGGTCCCAATACCGAAACCCAATGACCCTGGCAATTATAGACCTATCAGTCTCATGTCATGCACTTGCAAGATGCTTGAAAGGATCATCCTAAACCGACTATTGCACAAAATAGGCAGGTTAGGGGAGGGGTCAATGGATTTGTTAAAGGACGGAGGACAGCAAACTATAGTTAATTACCTTGCTAATGATACAGCTAAGTACTCCCAATAAACTCGCACCTCGGGGCAAAATTTTAAAATTTAAAATACAATACCTAAAGCCACTAATACGCATAGCGTTTCGGGCAAGTATATACGAAGTAAAACCCAAACAAAGAACTGACTCCGTAGGACCCATAAAAGATGAGACTAACAATTTTAAGTTGTATCATAAAAGGGCGGCAAACACTCTCAATGAATACCTAACATCAGTGTTCACACTAGAAAGCTTGAATGACAGCCCATCACCAACACAAATGTTTGTCGGAGGTAAGGAGAATGAATTAAGAGAAATACCAATTACACGCGACACAATCAGGAAGAGCATTGACAAACTAAAAGACTCAGAAGCCCAAAGTGTAAATGGATTTAAGTCCCAAGTCGTAAAGGAACTGGCAAATTAATTGGGTGGTTGTAGGTAGGAGCTGCCTCGTATGGGCCGGTGGGCCTTCTGCAGTTGCCTTTGTTCTTGTGTTCTTATGTTGAGTAACAACATTTGCAAATTTGCAGATGATACAAAAATAGGTAGGGAAATTAACACGGAAGAAGACTCACTATCACTTCAAGTTGATCTAAATAGGGTTTTGAAATGGTCAAAAGATTGACAGATGCAGTTTAATGCTGATAAATGTAAAGTTTTGAGACTAGGTAATGATGATAGTTACAAGATATGAGCTAGATGGTGTTGAGATTGCGAAGTCGGATTGTGAAAGGGATCTGGGAGTTATGATTAGTAAGAATTTAAAACAAAAGGATCAATGCATGAATGCTCGTAATAAGGCAAATAGGACACTGGGATTTATTAATCGAAGTGTTAGTAACAAGACACCTGGTGTGGTTCTTCAGCTATATCTTGCTCTGGTTAGGCCCCATTTACATTATGCAGTTCAGTTTTGGTCGCCATATTATAGAATGAATATAAATTCACTTGAACGTGTCTAGAGTAGGGTGACTAAGTTAATTCCCCAAAATAGAAATCTTTTATATGAAGAAAGATTAACAAAGCTTAAATTGCATTCACTGGAAAAGCGAAGAGTTAGGGGTGATATGATAGAGGTTTACAAGTGGATGAATGGACATAACAAAGGGGATATTAGTAGGGTATTAAAAGTATCAACACATGACAGAACACAAAACAATGGGTATAAATTGGATAAGTTTAGATTTAGGAAAGACTTGGGTAAATACTGGTTTGGCAACAGGGTTGTTGATTTGTGGAACCAATTACCGCGTAACGTGGTGGAGGTGGGGTCCCTCGATTGTTTCAAGCGTGGGTTGGACATGTATATGAGTGGGTTTGGGTGGTTATAGATAGGAGCTGCCTCGTATGGGCCAATAGGCCTTCTGCAGTTACCTTTATTCTTATGCTCTTAATTCACTATGCTTGCCAGTGAAACTCCTTTTCAGAAAATCGCTGGACCATGGAATAGTTCCCCTAGTAACAGTTGAAGGTGATGTAGTGATCGAGTAATCCTTATACTCCATTATCTCATCATCATAATGGCATAACTAATTACACAAGCATTAATCCTATCCCTATTTACAGGTAACGGTTTTCCACCCTTCTATATCTTACTGTGAGGTGTCGTCACCGTACATAAGCAAGCGACTTGAGAATAGCACATTACGGGCTATTCATGCCCGTGCCACCTCTTGGGTGGCTTAATCTTTATAAATAAATCAGAATAGCACACACCACACGGGAGACATCTCCCGTCACGCAGGGTGCAGTCGCACCTCCACAGATCTCCAGTATCAGCTCTTGATATTGGTAATGGCTCAAAAGGGCCACCACTTACGGGGTATTCATGCCCGTGTCACCTCTTGGGTGGCTTAATCTTCATCAATCAATCGAATAGCACACAGTACAATCTCCAGTCAAGAATGTAGCACTCGGCGTGTACAGTTCTAATCGACCCAAGACGCTACAGCCTCGACACAGCAGACAGCAGACTACGACCGTTGTTCAGGTCCATGTAAACTACATCTACCCGAAGTCCTTCGTCTGAATAGCCAGTTACCAGTTACAGGAGATACTTTTTCACCCACAGAGTTATTAACTCATGGAACCGCCTACCCACCGAAGCGGTACGTGGCAAAACGATGCTGATTTTCAAAATATACCTGGAAAAGATCATTCCTCCCTACACCTGGGGGGTACCTTCGTTAAAGTAAAAAGGTATACAGAAATAACAAAGAAAATAGATATGAATACTATTACCTTCGATGTTAGTAGTAGTTGTGCAAGTGAGGAGAAAGAAAAAATATTACGGAGTTCATGGATGAAAGTAGATTGATAATATTATCTTGGAACGTTAATGGATTAAAAACTAGAGCGGTGGATGTACACTATTATACTCTTAGAGAGAATATTAACATAGTAGCACTCCAGGAAACTGGGGATAGGGATGGTAACAATCTGAACATGAAGATGAACATGTTGAACATGAAGATGTTCAACTGCTGGGCGAGCCCTCTCCTACTCATCTGAGGGGAGGGAGATTAGATTATGCTTGTTTGATAAATGCTGAGGGCATAGAGGAGAATTGTCTTACTGTGGATGAAATGCTAAGAGATTTTGCATTACAAATACAGCTTAAACTAGATAAAAAGCATGCCTGCCTTCAGAGGAAAAGCTTAAAGTTTAATAAGGGAGAATTAAGGGGTCTTGTTGGTCATATTAAGTCTTGGTATGATACTTATAAGCCAGTTTCGGCAGAAGCATTTTATTAAGATTTAATTAAGGAGGTAGATGTATTTAATGCAACATTGAACCGGAAAACATCTGGTATAGAAAAGCATCCCCCATAAAAGTGTGCGGAGAAGAGAAAGGAAATTTGGAGCAAGTATTGGCAGGAGTTTGCAGAGAAAGTTAGGAGTAACAAACTTGAAGGAAATCTGGCAAGACATAAATGAAATAAGGGGTAAAAAGCATAATTTTGTTGCACATCCTGACCCGTAAGGAATTGCAAAAGGTCTCGTAAATAAATGGGCGGAAGCTGCCAAACTTAGTTCATTTAATTACCCGCTGTAACGAGAGAGTCGTTTGATTCTTGGAAAGATCTAAGAAAGGATTTTATACTTACAGCAGGTAACAGTGGTGATGTCACTTGCACAGGTATTACCAGAGAAGAACTAATAACGGCGATTAAAGTTGGGAAATCTACCGCCCCCTAGGGAGGATGGAGTAACTTTTGAAATACTTAATGAACTTGCCATTATGACGAAAAGCCCGCTGTTAGACCTCTTTAATATTAGTTATAAAGAGGGCAGAATTCCCAGTAAATGAAAAAGAACTATGATCATCCTTATCCCTAAAGCCAATGGAGAGTACAGACCTGTGTCTTTAACCTCGTGTTTTTGTAAAATGATGGAGAGGATCATTTTAAATAAACTTTTGTATATAATAGGTGATCAGCTGTCTAATAATTTTTCGGGTTCCTCAGAGGAAAAAGTACCTCTGACTGTATTATTAAATGTCTAGCTAATGGTAATGATTATTATAGAATTTTTATTGATTTATAAGGAGCTTTTGATAAAGCCAACAAAGAGGTTATTTTATATGAATTAGCTGGTCTTGGTGTTGAAGGGAGATTATTGCGCTGGATAGGGGATTATCTTCAGGAAAGGAGGGCTCAGGTGTGGTATCAAGGTTGTATGGTTCAAGGTATCAAGGTCAAGAACTCTGCACACCTCAGGGAGGAGTGTTGAGTCTCACCCTGTTTTATGTACTAATGAATAAGATAGCATCTGAGAAATACTCAAATTGGGTAACTCCAATCATATATGCTGATGATATTTTGTTTCAGGGCAAAGATATTTCAAAGATTCAAACAGTGTTGGACAATTTCGGAAACCAGTGTCACCACATGGGACTAGTGGTTAATGAAGACAAAACTAAAGTTTGAATGTAGAAGTCGGAGGCCCATTATATTGGAAATAAACGGTAAAAATATAGAGAGTTAATATATATAAATATTTAGGCATATATGTTGGATATACCTATGAGAGTTTGGAAACTGAGATGAACAGACTGTTGAGTCAATGTCGGAAGAGATTACAACCTCTGAAGGCCTTGGCATGCTGTGGAAAGGAGTGGGAGTCCAAGTGCTACGAATGATGTACTTGAGTACTGTAAGATTTCTTATTGATTATGCTGCACCTGTCATTTCTTGTTTTGGTAAAGGTAGGATGGGCAAGTTGGAGAAGATACAAAATGAAGCCGTTGGGGGTCGTTGTGAGCCGCTGCTACCTTAATTTTTGCCCACACTTGTCTTGCAGACGTTTCTCTTCCAATAGAGCTAGTGAACTTTAGTCAATGTCTTTCCCTTTGTAACTCATCTGCAATGTATGTACCTTTACCTGAATAAAAAATCTAATCTAAATCTATATCTAATCTATATGCTTAGATATATGCAAATGAGAGAGTAATAGAGCGAAACCTTTAAAATACTGAACAATTTGGAGGATATTGATTCATACAATTTCTTCAAAAGGTCAGATGTAACACGAACAAGGAGCAAAGGTTTCAAGCTCAACAAGCCACAGTGTAGGAGTGACAACAAATGCTTTTTAACCCATACGATTATGATCATGGCAATAAGGTTTCTAAAACAGTAGGCATTCTTCCAAAGCCAGACACTGTACTATGTTCCTCGCCCTAACCTAGTCACTCAGTATTATTCACTCATTTATCTATGTCTTGTCTATTTATGTCTTAAAGGTTACAAGACGTACATTAGTCAATACAATTGGTGCTTAAAATGTTAAGGATCTCTTGTGAAACACGGGTATTAATAAAAAAATTTATTATGTAAAATAAATAAAAAAGGCCCAAGGGCCATGAAGTAACAAGAATGCAAGGCCGGCACAAGCTGGCGTAAGTAGAGAAGACGGAAGATTCTTCATATTAAAAGACCCTGCTTCTCCAAGATGGCAGTCACACCCTGCTTGCCCTGGACAATCACCATATGGAGAAGGACTGTTTACTGTGAAGGGAAGTCCACAAATGCAATGCCAGCATGAGTCAGTCTTGAAGGGTAAACGATGATGGCACCCTCACAGTAACACAAAAGCCGAGCAAGCCCAGTGAGGAAGACCTGTTGACGGGAAGGAGGAGAATCATTAGTCACAACAAAATCCACATAGAAACAAAGGAGAGAAAAAAATAAAGTGGATTTCTTCTTTTTGTATAGACATAATAAATATTGCCATTTGGCTATGTATTTATATGATATATAATAGAATACAGCATAAAACAAAATAAGAGGGGTGATAGGAGAAGAAAAGATTAGTGTTCAGTGAGAATCCACAAGGTCTTCTCTGAATACTCTATTTTCTTCAAGGCTGTGGGTCCCTACAATTGCACCAGAGGTGGTACACACCCCTATTATTATTTAAACAGGTGAGTACACACACGGTGTTAGCAAACTTAGCCTCCAAACACACACACACACATGGTATCAGCAAACTTAGCCTCCAAACACACACACACACACATGGTATCAGCAAGCTTAGCCTCCAAACACACACACACATGGTATCAGCAAGCTTAGCCTCCAAATACACACATGGTATCAGCAAGCTTAGCCTCTAAACACACACACACACACACAAACGGTATCAGCAAGCTTAGCCTCCAAACACACACACACACATGGTATCAGCAAGCTTAGCCTCCAAACACACACACACACATGGTATCAGCAAACTTAGCCTCCAAACACACACATACACACATGGTATCAGCAAGCTTAGCTTCCAAACACACACACACACATGGTATCAGCAAGCTTAGCCTCCAAACACACACACACACATGGTATCAGCAAGCTTAGCCTCCAAACACACACACACACATGATATCAGCAAGCTTAGCCTCCAAACACACACACACACATGGTATCAGCAAGCTTAGCCTCCAAACACACACACACACACATGGTATCAGCAAACTTAGCCTCCAAACACACACATACACACATGGTATCAGCAAGCTTAGCCTCCAAACACACACACACACACATGGTATCAGCAAGCTTAGCCTCCAAACACACACACACATGGTATCAGCAAGCTTAGCCTCCAAACACACACACACACACATGGTATCAGCAAGCTTAGCCTCCAAACACACACACACATGGTATCAGCAAGCTTAGCCTCCAAACACACACACACACACATGGTATCAGCAAGCTTAGCCTCCAAACACACACACACATGGTATCAGCAAGCTTAGCCTCCAAACACACACACACGTGGTAACAGCAAGCTTAGCCTCCAAACACACACACACACACATGGTATCAGCAAGCTTAGCCACCAAACACACACACACACACATGGTATCAGCAAGCTTAGCCTCCAAACACACACACACATGGTATCAGCAAGCTTAGCCTCCAAACACACACACACATGGTATCAGCAAGCTTAGCCTCCAAACACACACACACACACACACATGGTATCAGCAAGCTTAGCCTCCAAACACACACACACATGGTATCAGCAAGCTTAGCCTCCAAACACACACACACAGAAAATGGGGACATTGAAACAGTTGATAAACTTGATTTCAAGAGAGAGAGGTCACTATGGGGAACTTCAATTTTTTTTTAATAAGTAATTAGGCAGACTTGTTGCTAGACAGGGAAGTAAATTAAATGTATGCCAAATTTTGCAAAATATACAATGAAGGCACACAAACATTCATACCAAAACAGAGATGCAGGGCCAGAAAACAGGATTGGTTCAACAGAAATTGAGAGAGGGCCACAGACCAAAAGACACAAAAATGGAATGAAAGACATTGAAAAACTACAAGCAGATGTCAACAAAGTTTTCGATTGGGCAGCAGAAAATAACATGATGTTTAACAGTGATAAATTTCAGGTATGGCAAAAATGAGGATCTGAAACATAATACAGGGTACAAAACACAATCGAATCTTCCTATAGTAGAAAAACAGCATGTCAAGGATTTGGGAATAATGATGTCCGACGATCTAATGTTTAGGGAGCATAACCAAGCAAATATTGCGTCAGCCAGAAAAATGATCGGATGGATTATGAGAACTTTCAAATCCAGGGATCCCATCACAATGGTTGTACTCTTCAAGTCACTTATGTTGTCCCGTCTCGAGTACTGCTCAGTATTCACTTTCCCCTTCAGAGCACGGTTGCACGGTTGTTCCTGCCGGAACAACCGTGGACATCTTCAGGAGAAAACTGGACTGTTTTCTAAGAGAAGTTCCGGATCAGCCGGGATGTTGTGGGTATGTGGCCCTGCGGGCCGCTCCAAGCAACAGCCTGGTGGACCAAACTCTCACAAGTCGAGCCTGGCCTCGGGCCGGGCTTGGGGAGTAGAAGAGCAGAACCCCATCAAGCAGGTATCAAAATAGAAAGAAGCCAAACCCCCAATCATACCAGCGATACAAAGATGCGAGAAACAACTATACAGCAGTAAGGGAAGAGGCAGAAAGAAATTTTTAAAAAGGGATAATGGATAAATGTAAAACAGAACTGGGCCTATTCTACAAATTCATAAACAACAAATTGCAGGTAAAGGATAATATCCAGAGGTTGAAAATTGGAAACAGATTCACAGAAAATGATAATGCAATGTGTGAAACATTAAACCAAAAGTTCCAAAGTGTGTTTATACAAAATGAAATCTTAAGAGAACCAGACACAATAAGAATTTCTGAGAACATCATAGAGCGTATAGAGGTGTCTAGAGATGAAGTGGAAAATATGCTAAAGGAGCTAAGTAAGAACAAAGCAGTTGGTCCAGATGGAGTTTCACCATGGGTTCTGAGAGAATGTGCATCTGAGCTCAGCCTTTCACTTCACCTGATCTTTCAGGCATCCCTGTGTACAGGAGTCATAGCAAACATGTGAAAAAAGGCTAACATAGTTCCAATCTACAAAAGTGGCAACAGGGAAGACCCCACCCCTCTCAGTTATAGACCTGAATCATTGACAAGTGTAACAGTGAAAAGATTGAAAAAAAAAACTAAAAACT